>NW_027078191.1:0-9385 GCF_036669915.1 Pocillopora verrucosa | reverse complement strand
TGGTGAACTAACCAAAATACATGCGTTTCACAACATGTTTTGGGGTGAAAACTCCTGATTAATTGATTAATCGTAATCAAACATATCCCTATCATATACTGCAGTTTATTCTATATACACGCATATATTCCAGCAAAACAGAAGAGTGCTGGCATTGTCAGCGAGAGAATCAATGACGACAACCTGAAAATCACAGCTTCAACGATTGCCACTGCAGTCCGCTTGCGGCGCAGCCAGAGCGTGCATGGTGGGCTTTTAAAACAAACATCATGATAGCGTATATCTTTTGATTTTGTTCATCTTATTACATATATAAATAATATGTATACGGAGGTTCCCTAAAATGGGGTACCCCTCTAAATCATCCAAATTAACCATGGTTTGGGATCCCCGATCTTAATATCCTCCTCCTTCTGCTCCTCCTCCTGATCATTCTCATCATTCTCATCATCATCATCATCATCAGCATCATTATCATCATCATCATCGTCATTTGGCGGGAAAAAACTTAGTATTGAAAACATCATGTTGACGCCTGGGGCACCAATCCCTGCAGTCTTGACAGGGCCCATGGAGGACTCCTTGCTGTTGACCGAGGACAGTCCTTGCAGCCCAGCGTCTCGGTTCAATGGGGTTGTATTATCCACTTATAACTGTGAAGTGGCATAGCCAACTATATGAGTTATGAATTTGAATGTAGTAGACATATATAGTATAACATCGGATTTATATACTGTATTTATATATATATAGGTATGAGTGATAACCAGCCGTGTGTATGTATATTTGTATACATTTACATATGTATATCATACAACCATTTTTTTAGCTAACCATCTATAATCATACCACCATGTTTTACTCAATACTTTAACTTACAATTTTTAAATAGCTGATGTTCACACAACTATATTTATATAGGCTTGCGTTTTTATTGTTTATTATGTGTTGTTTTGAATGCCATAGGGTATATACGGGCAACCTATAAGTTGACAAAGCAACTGATATAACCAGAAGTTGAGCAACTTATAGGGTATATACGGGTTGTACGAATTGGTATATCAGCCCAGCTGCAAATATATCTACCCCCAACCTCAGCTGCATTAATTTCATGTGCAACCATAACTGATACTACAGGTATAAGATATATCCATCTATATATATATCCTTGTTGTATTTACAGTAACGATCCCATTCCTATGTTGATTGGGATTCATAGAATTATTATGGTCAATGATGGTTATAGTATATAAATTTGAAAAATGTAAAATATTTTGACCGAATAAGTGGTTTCTATAGTACACATTGAATATTTTGATTTGGGTTGTGGTAAACATATTGATAAACAAGTCATATCGAAAGCAAATAACAAATTCGGATGATCCCATGTTCCTTCTGATTATGACCCAACTAACAGTTATTTTTTATGGAATGAACTAACTCCCAGAACAAAAAAATATAGATTAGATCTACTGTACATATATATACATATATATCATGATAAGCCATTTATAAGTTAATTATAAGCTCGTAAACATAACTGTTAGTTGGGCTAAATACTGTTGGGGCGTTGTCATTCTTGGGTGGAACCAGTGCGAGATGTGGAATTGTTAAATAATGCTGAGCCAATCTGCGGTTCCAGGTGTGGGCAGTTCCCTGAAAAATTGAGCTGTGCCCCCATGAACGAATACGGCCTTACCACAAGTTTCACTGCTTTCAGTAATTTCTGGTTATTGTCAAACAATATTATATACCTTTCATTAAACTGAAATATATAGCACCCTACAAACGGTGCCAGTTTGCCTGGGAAACCATTTATGTCACAATTTAATAAACAATGGCTTAGTTCTTAAAACCATCAGATACTGTACATGGAAAATCAAAGGGTATTTTTTTTGAATCATATCGAATGCCTCAGTCAACAGTCTGGTAAACCAACTCAAGGTAATATTTACTGACATAAAGTTAGCTAACCTTATCGTACTTATTTCACTATTGAATGATTATCGACCCCTATTGCTCCACCTCTATAGTTAGTCTCCCAAGATTATCCCTATTAAGCCATATAAAACCATATTATTCCCAATGGTTAGTTTCCCGGTCAAAAGCCACCAGCTTGATGTGGCGAACCAAGGACCGTTTCGCCGCAGAATTGGCCTCTGATGAGGACCGGGGGTTCCCCACCGTGAAGTTCGGATCATTTGGATCATTCGGATCCGTGGGTTCAAATCACCCGTGTCTTTGATCGCTTCAGTTGATTAGAAACGACAGTACGTTGATGATCCCCTCAAACCTTCATTAAATAATAAATAACCATTATTAAACTAATGTGGGCAAAACATTAATAAAGGTCAGATGCTCCATGTCTGGAATATGTACTTACAAAACTCGGTGATTTATGTTGGGAAAATGTAGGTAAATATTCCAGCACCATGGTTCGCATCTGTGTAATAAAGCACCCATGTGGGAATTGGTTTTCTAGACACCTAATTTATGGTGATTTTGGGGGGATGGTTTATGTTTTAACCGCAGTATATTACTAGGTCATAGGGATTATCCGGGGATTATCATGGGAAGATCAGTACTAAATCATTCTAACGATTTCTAATGGGATTAGAACATATAGCAATTATGGCCCTGAACTGCCCTTAACAGTTAGAACTGGGATTGCATCTCCTGCCACTCTCTGCAACTAAGGGTTTCTATCACTTAAATGAACTTAATTGAGGTTTGTTTTCGCCAGTTACAATTGGAAAGGGTTAATAAAACTGAAACTTCGCAAAAGATAGTAAAATGTTTCAAGAAGGTTATAAGTCATGTTTCCTTCATAGCGTCCAGGTTTCCTATTGTTCGATTTTTTTGGGTTGCTATACGTTAAAACTAAAGATATAACAAGTCCAAAATGTAATCTTACATATTTTAAAAGTTGCATTTTTGATGGTTCTCTAGAAGACATAGCAACTGAAGATTTATGTCCTATGTTTGGGGTTGATGTCAGGACCCCAATAGATGAGGACCCTGGCATGTCAAGATGACAATGAAACATATGTTTCTGTTTTCAGTGAACGCGATTTGGAATGGACAGTTAAGTAAAATTGAACGCATCTAGAATTTGATCATATTGTGTGTATATACAAGTACATATATACATGTAAATACCTGGATCATCCCTCTTGGTAAATGGTACGTAACCATAATTATAGCCCAAGTTATATCCCTTAACAGTTATAACTGGCCAAAAGACTTACTTAAGTGATGTATAACCAACTAATAAGCTGCAGGAGTTTAATCCCATAAACAGAACTGTTAAGGGCCAGAAGTGTTTGGACAACCACATCCAGCCAGATAGAGTTGTTACTGCATGTTGTACAAGTTATGTCTAGTGATTTATCAGATTACACTGACTTCAGGGCTTTCGGAAGGACTCCGATTGTTCCAAGATATTTATGCAAACAACATGTTCACTTGGGTTTTGATTTGGCGAGAAGGTTTATAAAGCCATCGGATTTTCATAGATCTTACTTGCATTGCTGCATTACTTGAAACAAGTGTTCGAGTTGCTACAGTAGTATCGACCAGTATGTCTCTCTCTCTCTCTCTGAATACTAACCTGTGATGCTTAAACCCCTTACCTTGGGACACATAGCAACACTATCGTTACCACCGAAACGCTGACAGATCCGTGAAGGAGAGAGGTATCGATTTGGCAGAGACGTCAGGCGCTGCTGCACAACTCCTGATCTTTTGCCCTCGGTAAACGTTAACAGTTTGCTGTGGAAAATCACCATGTTTAATCGGAAAACTCACGATAAATGGCCATGTTCAATAGATTTTTGTATGTTTACTTTTAGGGGGTTCCTAGGAAATGATCCAGCGGTGGTGGACTTTCCATATCTATCCATATCTATCTTAGTTTGCTGGATACCGTTTCCATGGCCCGTGCGGGTCCAGTTGATGGTATGAGGCCAATATGTTGCAAAGGATTTTGCATGAAATAAAGCCAGCATGATTATGATTGTCCTACATCACGTATATATATACATAAATAATATATAGAAGTGAATAGGTGACTATAATATTTTATAGGATTTTAAGTCAAGATACTCATCCATTTCAACAAAATTATGTTTTGATAACCGTTTGTTTATTATAAGTATGGCACACATGTTCAACTAAATGAGAAGGATACTCCCCCGCGCACAACGAGAGGACCTGCTTGAAAAAAACAATGGGACTTTCAGGCTAAATGGAGGTGTTGTACAATAGAAAGCCATAGAAATCGGGGGGTAATTTCCTCTGGTAAACAAACAGTTTTTGCTATGGAAAATCACATTTTTTATGGGTAAATCAACTATTTCTATGAGACCATTTCCAATAGCTATGCTAGTTTACCAAAGGTAATTCCTCGAATTTTAGCCCTTACATAGACCTTATGTACGGTAGGTAACCTCCAATTTAGGTTCCTGAAATGGCCACTGAGAATAAATGGGGATACTTAGCTATCTGACAGCGAAGGAATTATTTAAGTTGAGTATTTAAGATTAGCCACGTGAAATTGAGTACAGCACTTGGATGTGCGTCACAGTAAATAGTCTACAGCCTATATAAGGTACCCCAAATCATCCAAGTCATTAGACCATTTAGTATTGAACCACCTTATAGTGTTTCCCTGCTGTTTGCAAGTTTGAGAAATCCGTTAAGAGAGCGCCCTAAGTGTCATGACCCCACAATTATAGCCCTTAACAGCTACGCTATCTATATATATATAGGATTAAAACTCCTACAGCTAAGATTATAAATCTTTTAGATGGGGTTCTCTTGGCCATATAAAACTGTTAGTTGGGCCTTTTTCTGTGCAAGATAGTATATTCCAGTCTCCAGTCGTCTCTTTCCAGCTGATGGTCATTCAAAGGTGGCTGTTGTTGGCTGGGATTCGCACTTGTTGGGCGAACATGGCACCGCCTTGACGTACACCATGTGGTTTTGAAGAGTTCCTATGGAGCACAGCGGAAATCCGGCTATGTGAGATGGAAATTGGCTGCGCTGCAAGGAAGAAACTCAGTGGTGGAAGTCCGGAAGTCCCTGAGCCTGGCAACCAACTTAGCTAACACCTGGTTTGTGTTTTGGAACATGTTTGCCCGTATATTGGGAATAGTAATCCCAACTGACTAATATTTTTCAAAGGGGTTGAAACCACCAACCATCCAACCATTTTTGGCACTAACTAAGACCGCAGTTCAAGTATATAAATAAATATATAATATATATATATAATTATCCCGGTATCCCCAGGTATTATGTCAATAGATTCGTTTAAGGAACCATTTACATATGGGAAACACCATATTTCATGGGAAAAAACAATGGATTCTGGTAGAATTTCTCTTATATAAACCAATCTATTGATTACGGTTAATAACTGTACTAAGTGCCGAGTATATCGTGGGGAGACCCACAGCTTCGCCATGAGGAGTGGAAGCAAAAGATCCTTCACAGGAGATGAAAGTGGAGGGGTGTGGCTTTCATGTAGCATTTCGTGGGGATGTTCACTGGGATATAATGGGATATAGGGGTTTCCTATACTGGGGGTTACCAAAAAATGGATGGTTTGTAATGCAACATCCGATTTTTTAATTGATGATTTTTGGGGTACTCTTATTTTCAGAAACCGCCATGTAGTGGGCTTCAATGGCTATTTCATGAAGGTATACCGGGATGCAGTGGAAAGAGAATATCAAACTTGAACATGAGCTGGTATGGCTTCACAGGCACAGCGTGAATCATGAGGTTATTTTTTGCTGCTTGTTCTATGGGGTGCAATGGCTATATATGGCTATCTCATGGGGATAGACCGGGATATCACAAGCAACTTCAATGAGATGGGTGTGTCTGAAAATGGATGAACATTGGATCCCCCAAACGGCAATTTTAGTGTGAACATTATCAGATTGACCACTGGATTGAGGGGTATGGCACCAATTTTGCTGAGATACGGTGGATGGCAACGCGAAATCCGAATCACCAGTTGATAGGTCGGTGGTAAACATCCCATTATTTTGGATGGGTTTCAACCATCCATTTGGTGATGCAGGATTTTGCAGCCATCCACAGTATGTCTCCATGTGAAAGATCATACCAATACTTCCAGAATGTTGGGGTCATGGTGTTTATGGTTTTCTGTGATGAAGAGAGCAAGAACGCCAAGGGTTTTGTCACGTTTTTCACTGGATTTTCAGATTAGATTGTCTACTTGCGCATATAGCTTTGTATTTACAATTATTGAAATACATATATATATATATATATTTGTACACATGCATACTTACACTTAACCAAAGATGATTCTTAAAAGAAAAAAACATCCAGTTATGTCTAGTTATGGTAATTACAGGTAAATTTACCAGTATATGCAATACATATCAGGTCTTCCTTCTTGAGTTTCTTCACCACTAGCAACCACTAATCAGACGAAACTTGACCATCGATTGTTTTGGGGGGTAACCTATGGAAAATCACCAAATTTTTACGAAGTAAATCAACCATAAATGTCCATTTTCCATAGTCATGTTAGTTTACCAGAGGGTATCAACCCCCAAAAATCATCATTGGTAGGTGATGATGCTCTTTCTCGATATTACCCAGTGATGTTCCCATGAAAAACGGTCGGGTCGGTTTTCATGGGGAGGTCACCCCATGATATCTGAATATCCCCCAGATGGCTAGTGTTGTACCCTTTCTGTTGGTTGAATCACTATTTTATAGCTGGTTGGTGGTTGTTTTTGTATTTTTCCATATCTTGGCATTATACTGGGAATAATAATCCCAACTGACTTTCATTTTTCAGAGGGGTAGGTATAACCACCAACCAGATAGCCATTCAAACGTTTTCTTTCCATGATCTGTCCATTAGATTCTTATATTCCATTCCTATCGGATGTCTAAAGTCATGGGAGAGCTCCAGTCGGCACCATGGGGTTTCAATACTAAGTGACCTCCATATGGAAAATCAGTTTTTTTTAATGGGTAAATCAACTATTTCTATGGCCATTTTCAAGTTCGCAAACTGTTAGTTTATAATTCCCTAATTGGACTTGGCAGATTATCACCATGACACTCCCATTTTTGGCGCCCTATGAGTCTCCAGGATGCCATTCGCCTAGCAACCCTTCTCCAAGAGGTTCCGCGGGGGTCTCCAAGAGATGGAAAGATTGCTTTACTGTCTTGGCGAGTCATGTTTAAAGCTAAAAAGAAGTTCACCCCCCAGTTTTTTTTGTTTGGGGGTTCTTATTCAGGTTTGACTTCGCCACCTGATCCAGGGAGACGCAGCCCCCACCAGTGGGAGAATGAAAAATCCCAGTGTTTGTGAAGCACCAGACGAAGTGCGGTGGGCTAACCTTGAAAGGTTTCTTTTTGTTGCTTTAGCCATATATGTCCATATGAGGGTTCTCAAAATGATGGATCTTATAGGTTCCAGTACTAAAATAGTCAATGGCTTGGTGATTTGGAATACCTCAATTTTCGGAAACCTCCATATTTTTGTTGGTTAACCCTTTGAACCAAACCACCGAGGGGAAGCATTTGTGGCCCCAAAGGACATGTGATAAGTTGCTGCTCAAATGGCACTACCCTGATGATCAACAACCCAGATAGTATTCTGATGTATTGTGCATACATGCACACATATTTTTTTGCATTATATATATATATATTTACACATAAAGATAAACGTATAACTGTGTGAATAAAACAACATGGATATAATTATATATATACATGAATATATATATACAGTTCGAACTAAAATGCCTGACAGCTGAAAGCCACCGGTTCCAACCATTACTCCTAACTTGAGGAGACCGACAAGGAGGATGAGTCTGAAGAAGCCAAGCCCAGCATCGCCCTGCAGAAGGTACACTCAGCAGTTTCAAAAAACCTGGTTGATGATTTGATGGTATACATCATGTATATATCAGCAACCAAACATGATTGTTATCACTCACAATTATGATTCAAGTAATTGTTCACCCAGTTATAAATGTTCTAAGCTGGTTTATAAATTATAAACCCCATCAACTATAGTTATAAGTATCCTAAACCATACTTATTGAAGTTTCTATTGGCACCCCAAAAACATACGATAGCGAGCTATCGTCAACGCGTGTCCCACTGGCGTCGTTGATCTCCTCGCTGGATTCTCAACTGCTCTGTTTCAAGGTCTGCTGTTCCACCCGAAATACCAGTTATAAACGGTGATAGGTGGGGTTAGAAAATTCATAAATGTGGTTTAATCATTGACATTCATTGACCAATTTGTGTAAATACAGGATGAAATGAGGGTTTCTTAGTCGACTGGGGATCTCCAGTCGGAAAACCATGGTTGTGTCAATACTAAAATGGTCTACAGACTAACGGTTTGGATGATTTGGGGTACTCCCTGACAAAACGGAAACCGGAAAAGATGTTGGAGATGATACCCCTCGAAGATCCCGATATGTCAAAGGCAACCTCAACCGACCCCCATGATGGCTCAGATATGCTCAAGCACCATCTAGCGTATCTCCCGAAGGGATATAGCATGTTAGCCATTGATGTGACAAGTGTACATGGTACACGCCAACTCATCTGGTTGGTGGTTTGGAACCATTTTGTATATTTCCATATATTGGGAACAATATCTCAAACTGACTTTCATATTTTTTTTTTTTTTTTTCAGCGGGGGTGAAACCACCAGCCAGTCATGTTTGTGCCATGCATTGATGTTATACATGTTTGATGTTTGGTGTCGAAGGTGCCGAAGGTGCAACATATCCAGAAAACCAAACAAAAAACCTCCCACCCATCCTCATGCCACAATCATTTAACCGGACCCTTTGTATTTCTCTCCTGACCAGTGCCATGGCTTTGATACCAGTCTATCCGGCTACCCTTCAGGCAGTACTTGCACTTGTTTTTGCCATTGACCGCAGCGTGATCGAACTCGACCGGTGCCTGAGCGCAACTGGACCTGGAAGATGACCATGAAATTCTGCCAGGTGTTGCAGCCCACATGACCCATGTCATCAACCATTTATGCCAGACCATCGCTGCAACCAAAATCCATCGGCTGTTGGTGCTGGTGAGGCTGCAATGTGCTCTCCATTTGCATTTTCGAACACTCAACCAACCTCCTGGCTTGGACCTCGACTTCAACTGATTGATCCTGAAAATTTGGTCTCCAGGCCTTCACTCATGCAGATCCAGATATATATATTATGTATGTAATATGTATATATATTTATATATACACATATTTGAAAGTGTATAATATATATATATATATATACATAGTGTATATATTAAAAAGTATAGGTATATATTTTATAAACTGGATATATATATATATAAT
>NW_027078190.1:0-26250 GCF_036669915.1 Pocillopora verrucosa | reverse complement strand
TTGTACCGTTGCACTTATGTCCTCTCATTGCAGATATGTCCTCTGACGTAATGTGATAGAGTGGCCAATCATATCCTGTGATCTATCGAGCGACACGCGGCTTGGGACTGGTTAAGAGACTCCGTTGTAGTTATGTCTTCAAGCAAAAGTACTTATTCGAGGGGGTCGGGATAAGTGGAAAATTTGACCAGTATTTTCCGGTAACTGATCTCAGGAAAACATGCTGTTCGCATGATCACTGCGAACCGGATCATTGGCCTCTCACATTATTTTCTTTGAAGTTCTATCGTTCCTTCGTTGGCGCCGTGTGATCGCATCGTTGTTATAGCTTAAACGTGGAAGAATAACTCGCTACGTAAATAACAAAGCGACTTTCGACCAAAAGATGCGTTATTGTTCACGCTTTATTTGCAGTCTTGCTTTATTTACTGTCCTCATTGTTCGACTTGCGACTCCATTGACAACATTTTACACACAAGCTAAGACAAAAGCACAATGTGGCGTCATATCACAATTGTTTTATTTTGTTTAATAGCTGAAGATCATAGATTATGGTTCGTCGGCATGAAATTATATATTTTTGACGCTTCGCTGATCTGCTGGAGGTGAGATCGACTGAGAGGTCAAAGTTGTGATAATTTGTCTGCGTCGCGTCACGAAGTCTTCCTTGAATCACAGAAGTTTGGCCTTTGGTTGTTTATTTTAAATATTGTAGGTTTTTGCTGTATCGCACTAAGCCCTCCGTAAAAATTTTAAGTAGTAGATTGTGATGTGATTTTATTGCGGTCCCGCTGATTTTAGCTGTTCTTTTTTTAGTACTGTTTCTAGATCATTGTTGGATTTATTGCACGTTTGGGTGGATTTGTCATAATTTACCCCGTTTATGATAAATTCACACAATGATCCAATCGAAAATCGGGGTAAAGTTGGCTATGGCAAGTCAGTAGGATATATTCCACCTAAAGAATGAATTTCACAGAATTTACCCCGTTTTTCTAGAATTCGCTGATCAAATGGAAAATCTGAGTAAAGATGGCATATGGGAACTTAGCGTGTTGGCCACTTGCGGATGAATTCGTAGAATTTATCCCGTTTTTCTAGAATTCGTTGAAAAAAAATGGAAAATCGGGTTAAAGATTGGATATGGTAACTTGGGATCCTTTTTATTTGGAGGATGAATTCTCAGATTTTACCCCGTTTGCCAAATTCACTGAAAAAAATGGAAATTCGGGGTAAAGATAGCATATGGGAACTTCGGGTATTATTCACTTGTAACATGAATGCTCAGAATTTACCCCGTTTTTCTCGAATTCACTGATCAAATGGTAAATCGGGGTAAATCGGTTAGCCACTTGCCGATGAATTCGCAGAATTAATCCCGTTTCTCTAGAATTCATTGAAAAAAAATGGAGAATCGGGTTGAAGATTGAATATGGCAACTTGGGATCTATTCAATTTGGATGACGCATTCTTAGATTTTACCCAGTTTTTCTAGAATTTGTTGAAAAAAATGGAAAATCGGGGTAAATATTTTTTTTTTAAATCTGACTGTCACAATATTTTTATTTATTTTTCATAAATTTTTTAATTTATTTTTTAATACAAAAACAACTATATTACTTTAATTACAGCTATATTACTTATATCACGGCTACAGAAAATAACTTACAGTACAGTTACATCTATAGCTTACGTTTTTTGTTTTTTACAAATACGTACGTTACAGTGCAATACAATATTTAAAACAATACTGGTTGAAGAGCGACTAAACAAATAACTATATATTAAAAGAAAAGAAAAGAAAAAAACAAAAAAGCGTTTACAGCCAGAGTGCACTACTCACAATTTATAGAAAAGAAGGTAGTTTAAAAGAAAACAAAAAAGTGCAGGAAAAAAGGATACAAACATCAAATTATATGTAAACAGAATTAAAGAAAACACTAAGTTAATGCGTGTTGTGCTTGTTTTAAGCATGGTTTTTCTTATAATAATGATTTATGCATTATAATGTGAGAAGAAGAGGGGGAAGTTTTTATTTCCGGAGAGATGTTGCGCATTCTGCATATCCATACAAAATATCTAGTGACCACAAAAAGGAAGTCTAGTTTCTTGTTTTTGTGTGGCTTAAGCCCTAGTACTATAAATGGTGATAGATTGAAAATTTCTGCGAAAGGTTCTCCAAGGTTAATTATCCATTGTTTAAGACCTTTCCAGAAACGGTTGGATATATCACAAGTCCAAAATAGGTGGATGAGAGTCTCTTTCTCACTTTTACAAAAAGTGCACTGCTCATTGTCCCTAAGGTTTACCTTGGTAAGAAAAGTGTTGGTGGCTAGTCTTCTGTGCAGTAGCTTAAATTGAAAAACAATCAATTTTGTGATTTTTGTGCACAGAAAAGGAGTTCTGTAAACTGCCATCCAGTCGACATTATCTGGTGTTTCGAGCGTGCATTCTGTTGCTCGTCAGAATTTTATATGTTAGTCTTTTTGGTTTTGTCGTCTTTAGGAAGGTGTCGAAGGTAGTTTCGTATGCAGTATTACAGCTGTTGAAGTTAGCTTCATTGCTTTTTTGTAAGGCCTTAACAGCTGATGAGATGCCTTGAAAAGTAAGGAAGTTTGTTTTAGTGTCGTAAAGCTCTTTAAAATCAGAGAAAGATAGGAAACTATTCGCATCATTCATCAAATGGCCCACTGTTTTAACTCCCTTTACAGACCATGAACGATAGTATACAGGTTTGTTACCGACACGTATAAGAGAGTTATGCCATAGACTTTGCGCCTTTAGCTGATCAATGGAGGAGAAATTAGTTTCAAGTGAGATTTCTGACCAGATGTGGAGTATTTCTGAAGTAAAGGCCTTTGCAGTTTTTATAGTTTTTAACAGATCTTGTTTATTAAGGTTGGTACGAAAAAATTCGACACCACCTAGATTTTGTAATTCATAGTCAAACAAAAGTTTCCAATTTCCTTGATTTTCCGGATCTAGATATTTTTTATCCAACTTGATTTAAGAGCTTTGTTGAAAATTTTGATATCAATCATCCTTAACCCTCCGTTCTCGTAGTCGTTGATCATTATGTTGTGCTTTACCTTGTCTCCCTTGCCATCCCATACAAAATTGAAGAACATATTATTTATTTCTGTTAGAGCGCTGTGGTTGGACGGCAGAGAGGACAGGATGTAAACCAGTTGAGAGGCAATAAGGCTTTCTAAAACTGTAATTTTTCCTAATAAGGTTAAACGGCGCAGTTCCCAGCAGCTTAAGCTGTTTCTGATTTTGGTTAGTTTTTCGTTGTAATTAGCTTCTATAGTGGTTTTGGGGTTGGTGGAGAGCCATACGCCTAGAGCCTTAACCTTATCTTTTACCTATTTAAAATCTTTGTCGGGTCTGAGATGTGTTTCGTTTCGAATATTCGCACGGATCCACAAAGCTTCAGTTTTCTTGCTATTTAATCGGAGACCAGAAATCTCGCTGAAAAAGTCTAATATTTGTAAGGAGGTTGTTAGAGAGGCGGGCGATCGATCTAAAATAAGGGTAGTATCATCCGCGTATTGACTGATTTTTACTTCTTGTTCGTTTATTTTTATGCCCTTAATGTTTTTATTTTGCCGTATTGTTTCGGCTAGTATTTCTACACAGAGAATAAAGAGATACGGAGAGAGAGGGCAGCCTTGCCTTACCCCCCTTTCAAGTTTGAAGAAGTTGCTAGACCAACCGTTGTTAAGAATGCAGCTTTCTGTGTTATGGTAAAAGAGCTTCCAGTTGATAGCAGATTGCCAAAAATTGTAACACTGTAAAGTTTTTGGAAGAAAAGACCATTCTACCGTGTCGAAGGCCTTTTCAAAGTCGAGAAAAAGTAGAAGTCCTGGAATGAATCACAAATCGGGGTAAAGATAGCGTATGGGTACTTCGGCTATTATCCACTTGTAATAAGAATGCTCAGAATTTACCTCGTTTTTCTAAAATTCACCTATCAAATGGAAAATCGGGGTAAATATGGCATATGGGAACTGAGGGTATTAGCCACTTGGGGGACGAATTCTTAAAATTCACACCGTTTTTCTGGAATTCATTGAAAAAAAAATGGAAAATCGGGTTAAAGATTGGATTTGGCACCCTAGGATCAATTCCACTTGAAGGAAGAATTCTCAGAATTTACCCCGCTTTTCTAGAATTCACTAAGAACATAAACTTCATTTAAAATTTGTAATTTTTTCTATCTTTCATTTTTAACTAAGACTAGCGAGCCGCACAAAGAAACACTTTTTGTAGTTGTAAGCTTCTCGTTTATTTCGGACGCGTTTCGTCTCTAATTGAGACTTCATTGGGGAATAACTACAATTAAAGAGGAAGAATATATTTTATAGCATGTTGTTGTGCCTAAGTTTTGAATTTCTATGGACGTTAATAATAACTGAAAGCGGGTGTTATAAAAAAACTCCTAATTACAATTAAGTTATTGCGTATCGCTTTATTTTGGGGGGCTAACGATTAGCGCTAATCGTAGAATTTCACCGCTGAAAAAAGTCATGGAAAATAGGGGTAAAGATGGCATATGGGAACTTTGGGTATTATTCAGTTGTAGCGTGAATTCTCAGAATGTACCCCGTTTTTCTAGAATTTACTGAAAAAAAAAATGGAAAATCGGGTAAAGATAGGATATGCCAAGTCAGTAGGATAAACATGATAAATTCCAATTGGTGGAAGCATTTTCATAATGTGCCCCGTTTTTCTATAATTCATCCAAAAAAAAATGGAAAATCGGGGTAAAGTAGATTAGATGTGGCAGGTCAATAGAATATATTCCACTTGGAGGATGAGTTACTAGAATTCACCCCGTTTTTCTATAATTCCTTGAAAAAAAATTGCAAAACCAGAGTAAAGATGGCATAAGGGAACTACGGGAATTATCCGCTATTAGCATAAATTCAGAGTTTACCCCGTTTTTGTATAATTAATTCATTAAAAAAAAGGAAAATCAGGGAAGATTTGACAAGACAACGTACAGGTTGCATTCCACTTGCGGGATGAACTCTAAGAATTTACCCTTGTTCTCTAGAATTCACTAAAAAAAATGGAAAATCGGAGCAAAGATGGCATTTGGGAAGTTGTAGCATGGATTCTCAGAGTTTACCCTCTTTTTCTTGAATTAATTCATTAAAAAAGGAAAATCGGGGTCAAGATAAGATATGACAACTTAGGATATACTCCACTTACGCTATAAATTCTTATAACTTACCCCGTTTTTCTGGAATTCATTGAAATAAAAATAGAAGACCGGGTTGAAGATTGGATATGGAAACTTAAAATGTATTCCACTTACGGGACGAATTCTCAGAATTAACCCCCTTTTTCTGGAATTAATTAGAAAAAAAAATGGAAAATTAGGGATGTCCCGAGTTATAATTTATTTCAGTTTAAAGAAGAATGGACACAATTTAGCCCGTTTTCAGAATTCATTGAAAAATTAATTCGGCACGTTAGAATACATTCTTTTATGAGATGAATTGTTTTTTTAGAATTCTCTGAAAATAACGGAAAATCGGGTAAAGATTACACATAACAAGTTGGGATATGTTTCACTTGTAGGATGAATTGTCCTTTTTTTACCCCATTGTGTACAGAATTCTTGGAAAAAAAGCAAAAAACCGGGACAAAGATTGAATGTGACATGTTAGGATGTATTCCACTTAAAGGATGAATACTCAGATTTTACCCCATTTTTCCAGAATTTACTCAAGAAACGGAAAATCGGGGTGAAGATTGACTATGAAAAGCTATGATGTATCCTACATGTGGGATTAATTGTAAGATTTAACCTTATTTGTCTCTAATAAACCATAGCTATGAATAAACGAAAAAAAAAATGGAAAATAAGGGTAAAGATTTGATATGGCAAAATTGGAAACTCGGAGTGAAGGATGGCATATGGGAGCTAAGGGTATTATGAACTCTCAGAGTTTACCCTGTTTTTCTAGAACTAATTCATTAAAACAGAGAAAAATTGGAGTAAAGATTTGACATGACAACTAAGGTTATATTCCACTTGCGTAATGAATTGTCAGAACTTATCCCGTTTTTCTAGAATTCATTGAACAAATGGAAAATCAGGGGTAAAGATTGAATATTGCAAGTTATGATATTAACCACTCGAATTGTCGCGATTTACCCCGTTTTTCTAAAGTTAATTGAACAAATCGGGGTAAAGATTGGATATAGAAAAGTTGTGATATTATCTACTTGTAGGATGAATAGTCACAACTAACCACGTGTTTCTAGAGTTGATTGAGAAAATGGAAAATTGGGGTGAAGATTGGATTTGGTATGTTAAGATATATTCTACTCGCTGGATAAATTGTCAGAATTTGTTTCATTTTTTGAGAATTTCCACATTCAATGAAAGCTTACCCTCGGGTGAGGTCAATAATTTTAGCCGGTACACTGTAGAATCCCCTGCACAAAGCCTGGGGATTATTCGACAAATATCACTGAGTCTGAGGAGATTATTTTGCTGGAAAAGAGAATGTAGCCTTCCCTATAATATATCAGTTTATCAGTCTGCAAGTTTTGGTGTTATGTTTTACCACTGTGATGTTCTGATTGTTGAAAAGGGTCTGCATATTCCTCACACCCTTGGAATTTAAGTCAGTTTAGCGTTAAAAATCTTTTCAGGCAATGAGAAATTTCCCCAGAAGTCTCTGTATACACAGATGCATGTGCATACATTGACGGCAAACTATTGATTTATCTTTGCGTTATAAGCAAAGTGAACATCTACGAAGAGGCCCACGGGTACTATTCACCGTAACAGAATAATTAAAGGGTTTAGTGCATGGTGTCTGTTTACTTGTGGAACCAATGGAGAACTTGACATGACATCAAGAGTCACTTAGTAGGGCGTAACAAAAGAAAAATCTATGTAAGCAAAGGACAAGTTTTAAGTTTCTCTTCCAAATATTTAATGTCTTTCGATCACGTAAAAATAAAAAAAGAAACAATATACATTAAATTTATAATACTGATAAATCACGTGTACGTTTTTAATTAATTGAATATTAGTATTAAAGTATAAAATAAACCTCTTGGCAATGTAAGATAACTGACTAAACTTATTAGTGAAATCTTACATTGTCAAGAGAGGCGTGAAAATGATAATTATTAACTATCACTTCTTTTCCTTGATCTTGATCTTGGTGGGGCACAACCGGGCCGCGTCTCGTTGGGCATTCGGCACGTACGTGGCCAAACCCTCGACACTTGTGACACCGAACTGGAATAAAAATATAAATGAGAAAATTACAGACAAGCACAATGTTGTTGCAGTCCAAATAAGAGGGAAGGGAAGTTTTCCAGAAAAATGTCCTGTAACTTTAACCTCTCTGAGTAGAGCCGGAAAAAACACAGAGTCCCAATTAAAAGTCCTGCCTCAGGTGAGCATCATCTGGCCTCACCTTAGACTCAAACGATAAAACCTTTTGGGTCAGGGTTAGACAAAAGGGAATCTTTTGGCACCAGACACACCAACAGTCGTGTATACATTTATTATTCGTCTTCATGAAATACCTGTACCAGAATTTTGACCGTTCCTACAATGCTTTCTCCTCCTATCTTTCACAAGATTTTGATGTAGCCATAGCTATCAAATTAAAACTGTAAGATTTGTCTCCTTCAACCAAAGTGTTTCCTCTAGATATTTGAGCGAGATAGATATGATTAAACACAACACTTCATCTACACATTCACTACAATCGTGTGCTGTGTGTAATCTTATCATTTACGGGTCACTTGGAAAGAAGCCCCAAGCGACTTGTTAGACATGCCACTGAAATGGGACCTTTTACAGTCAGTCAACATTTGCTTAATGCTTGGTTTTACACTTACCTCTTCTCTTATCTCTTCCTCTGTTAATTTCATCCCGGGTCCTTTCTTTTGCCGTTACGCCCACTCTTCCTCTCTCTAACTCCGCGCCTCTCATCTCTTGACGTCTCTCTCTTTTTCTTCCTAACCTTTTTACCCTCTCCTGTTGCGCTTTCCATTCCCTTTCTCTTTTTCTTCGTTCTTCTCTCTTTCTTTGTTCTTCTCTCTTTCTTTGTTCTTCTCTCTTTATTTGTTCCTCTCTTTTCGTTTGCTCATCACCTTTTCTTTTTTCTTCTCTTCCTCTTTCCAGTTCCTCTTCCATAACTATTTCCCTTTCAAGCCAGTCCATGTTAATGACATGCTCTTCAAACATAAGAAATGTATCACTCAGTAATATCAATATACAACAACATTTTACGAAACTGTTTAGCCCTGGGCCTCTGTGGTTTAATCTTTCCTTCAAAACCCGTAAACATGACCGTTCAATGATGGCCTTTGTCAAAAATATCACCACCAATGTTCACACTAGAGATACAATAAAGCTCATCCTGGAATATGCACATGAACCATTAAAGAGAGTACCTCTTTCCGTGCCAATATTCTTTGATATGCATGACATCTAAGTCATCGATTATTAATTTTTAAGTAATGTTAAAAGTGACAAAACAGTAGTTTGATTGCTTCTCAGGGATGAAATGCACCAGTACTTCACTACACCAGAAACCCTCATCTGGAGTTGTGTGTAATTCATTACAGCCTTGTTCACTGCTTTTAATTCATGATAGGCGATAAACCTCCAAGCAATTTCAAGGACTCCCTTAGAACATTTAATTTAAAAGTGACGATTTCCTGTTGAGTTGTTAGGGTAGCCAGAATTCTGTTCTATTCTGAAAGTATAGGAAACCTTCTCAGGACAGCAGAGAAGAAAATTAGTTTATCTCACCACGTGATCCTCCATCTCGGGCCATGGTAGCCAACTCAGCAAAAATTGGTCAACAATTCTATTTTAAAGAGAACGAGAGAATATGGGTAGTTATCAGTTTGCTCGGCTCCCAGGCATATAAAGAAAAACATAAGAGGATGTATCAGAGTATTCACTTCGATATATAAAAGTCATGTATAATTTTTTGTGTTTAGGGCCGATATATACGGTACGACTTAATCGCATGCGACAAGCTTAAGGTTACTTCCCTTCGCGGGTGTCCTTCGGGAAAAAATTCGTTCGCGCACCAGTTTCACTACAATCCTAGCAAACGATATATCAGAAGAAAGCTTCATAAATGCAGTTTGCAATAAAAATAGACTTCAAGCAACTTTTCTTTTAAGGAAGTGTCAGGATCCGGTAAGGCGTGAAACGACCGAAGGGTCTTCTATTTTTAAATTTATCGCGTATGGGATGCTGCAGCACGAACTAATTGGCTGCACAGTCCTATTCACAAGGCGTCAGTCAACAAAAGTGTAATAGGCTTTTTTGATATTCTAATTGGTTGTCTAGATATTGGCATCTAAAGTTGGAATAACTAAAAATGTGCAAGTCGTGTTGCGTAAATGGAAGCCACGGGATAAATATTTCAAATATCAAAACTTCCCAAGACACTTTTGTTTGACATTATTCCTAGGATGTTTTGACGAAATTTGACGAAAATCGGTCAAATCTGTATACCCCATAAATTCGCTCAAAGTGGTTGTACTCCTCCCAAAATCAAATGCGAGATTTTAGTTCATAAAGGTTCGCGAACAACCGCGTCACGCCAGGTGATTATCCGCTTGCCTCCTGAAACCGCAAACCAATAGGACAACGGAACCTCCTGGCGTCAATGACGATGATCAAGATTAACCAAGAAAAGTAACTCATTGCAGGCACGTTTCTTTTTTGCTTATCTCGATCGCTGAGTGGAGCGTTGAGGAGGACGACACATTAATGTGCAAAGTTGCGAAGGGCAAAGAAAAAACCCGCGGCAAAAATGGAAAAACCGCAAAATGTGCTGAGGAGCAAGACAACGAATCGACATACAGCTTTCAAAATTGCGATTCGAGGCAATTGTTAATGTCTTTGTAACAAGGCTGGTACTTGCGTAACGAAAAGGAAACCTCGTTTTAACATCATTTATGGCAAATTTTGGGGTAAAATTTCCGCACATTATGCATTCAGTTTTTGGATAGAGAAGACAATAACAAAAACAATAGATTGCCATTGGGAAAACAGATTTGCTTTACAATAGTATGGGGCTGTGCGGAAATTTTACCAATTTTAGTTTGACGGCGACTTCTTAGATCGAAATCTGGACGCCAACGTGGAGCTCTGCCATTACCAGTCGCTTTCACGAAATCAAATATATTTCCATAAACAAAGAGCTTTCCATGTGTGAATTTTGTCAAATGCGCGCTGTAAACAAAATATGGAAATAACATTAAAATCGAACCTCAACATGAGCGGTTGCCGCGAAAATTTCCCCAGGGTCCAAGATTATGACACCTTCCTGATTTATCAACTTTTTTTTTGAAAATGCGTTTTTCTTAATAACTCGGGTGCTTTTAAAGATTTCGGAATTTTTGTTAAAGGAAACGTTAGGTTGAAAGTTTGAATTCAGTTTAGTCTAGTAAAAGAAAAATCGATCTTTTCAGTCTCTGAAGGTGAGAAGTAACCTTAAGACAGGCTAGGACCAATTACACGCGCACGACATTTTATTTACTACCTGCAAAAATCGCGTACAATTTCAAATGCCATTTTGTCTGGCATTCGTCATAAAATGGTCCTCATGACGGCTATTTTAAAAAGTTGTGCTCGATTGTGTATTGTCGACATTTTGACGCAAGAAAACTTCGCCTTCCTCCCCTTCCCCTAGAAATCTGTGACAATATATTAAGTAATTTCTGTCGAATTCGGTTACGATTGTCGCAGCGTTTTAGAAAATGTTTTCAAAGCCTACGACATTTTTTGTGTCGCATGTGAAAGTCGTAAGCGATCGCGAGTTTTTGGTTTGATTCACACGACATAAGTCTGTAGTTGGCCTGTCGTAAGCTTGTCGCATGCGAGAAACTCTGACGTACAGTGTAAATAGGCCCTTAAGCATCCGGAGAAAGAGAATCCACAATCTGTGAAAAAGTGTTGGAACACAGTTCTCAAGATAGGACTAACCTCCCCCTCGTACCTTGCGGTGTTAGTGCGGTAAACTAACATGGAGTCTCACTTAGATTGTGTTAGGCAACATTGCAATGGGCAGGAAGCCGGAAGGATTCGAAGTGTTTCAAAGACTTTTGTCAGAGATTGTAGCCCATTAAATGAATGACTGTTTACCACTGATTCATTTCTTTCAAGGATCCTGCAAATCATCTGAAATATCATCAGCGAGGATACCCGAACAACGCTTATACTCGTGGAAATTCAAACGGCTAATGACAACAGCGGACAATGTAATAAACTGAAACTTAGATTGCCGTGCTTTCGTCGATCAAACTCTTTACCGTATTCAACAAAGGATGAGTTTTGAAAAGTTCGCGATTTAACTAGTCAGCTACAATATTATTTTCTTATTTTAAGAATAAAAGTAATAACCTCTAGAACTAAATTGTTTTCGCAATAGTCGTTTTGTCATAAAAAAGTAGTAATACGATGTATCGTATTCCAGGCTGTTACAAAGTTCTCCATGGGAGAGATTTCCAGCTACAAAACCTTTAGGTTTCGTATAATGGGGTACGATCACCGTTGCGTGATCATAGAAGTTAAATAGAAAATGTTTCTTACCTGAAAAAAAACAGGCGAGCAGAACAGCAGTTGTTCGGCGAAGTTGGTTTTAGATTATGGACCATACGTGATCGCGAGTGAGTTTTTCAGTTAGCAGAACAAAGAAGTACTATTTGTCGGCAAACGGCACAAAGACTTTTCTCACATCTGCGAATTGATCGCACTTGGCAAAGTTTTGCGGTCAAAATCTGTCCAGGAGACACTTTTCCAAATTGCACCCTAACTTTTCTATTTCGGAATTTATCCAGGAATTTGCTTAGTTTATTGGAAAATCGGCAAAAACATCAGAGATGCTGTAGGGCTTTGGTGTGGCAATGAAAAGAGGTTGGAAACTTTGTTGAGTAAAAAAAAGGAAGTGAAGTGACAAAGGGTCCCGGTATTCACAATCATCGAAAGAGTAACAGAAGACCGATGCAATCTCGGTTATTTTCCCATGCAAGAAAAAACTAATCAGCTCAAAAATTTCGGTTTAAAGTAAGCTTAATGTGCTAAAAGGAAATCAGAATTCCGAAGACGTATATTTTAAACCCCCTGACGACGAAAAATATTTGAAGTGGTTTTGATACCTCAACAGTCACTGAAACCAGAGTTTCTCTGATTAGGTTGTCTTGAATTTTGCCAGCTTTGATCGGATACTTTGCGTACAGGAGTGTATCGCACAATCCTGGAATTTCGCCTTGGGTTACAGGAAACCCTTTTCAGCAAAAGTGTCGGCATTTAGCTAATTTGTTTTTCGTTCAAAAGATATAAATCCTAACGCTATGTCACTCAAGGAAAAGTGGGTCGCAGAATTTGAATTATGATAACTCTTACTTGAAAGCGAAACTGAAAATTCCCCAAGATAGAACCTTTGCCCAAGTGCGACCTATGCCTTTTAAGCGGCAGTCACCCTTTATAAAACGGTCAACTGTCGAATTAAGTTTTGATTTCCTCTAATTATTCTTTGTGTTACCTTTATCAAGTGGTCACCGCGGTCAACCTTGAAGGGGTCATAAGGGCTTTTTTCTTTTGTCTTGACCTAAGCAGTCAACCTTAAATAATCGGCCATACAGTCATTCCGACCGCTAATACAGGTTTAATCGGAAAAGTTTCAACATTGTAGGTAAAGATGTCGACAATTGACCGCTTGCCCCACGTTTGCCTTCTCGCTTTATTCAACATTCTTTCAACTTCGGATCTTGTAAATGTGTCTTTAACATGCAGAACATTTTACAAAATTTTGGTTTCTACTAAAAGGCCATTTACGCTTCTTGACTTCCGATGTTTCGAGAGGAGGATGACCTACATTCCTAACAAAGGCATATGGTCTAACATCACCCACGTGAAATTTCTCAGCCTTAGATTCTGTGTCAAAGTAAGTAACTTTGCACCGTTGAAGGATATGGTCCGACTGATAAGCCTGGACATTTATTGTACGAATATAAGTGGAGAAGAACTCTGCGAATTCATTCCGATGGGACTGATCGGTATTAACCTTGGTTATTGCGAGCGACTGACATCCTCCAAACTACTCCAGGAATTTTTGCACCAGAGATGCAGTCTGGAAATGGTGGGACTTTCTGCCCTTAATCAAGCTGTTAACGATGAGGTTAGTACCAAACGGGAGTTTTGGAGCTTAGCCTATTATTGCGTTCGTTTGCGGTTGCCTGTGGTCTGAACGCTTTCCAATAATCTTTGATTACTTCTAATATATCTTGTTACTAAGATATAACAAGCTTGGAACACTGCCCATAGAAAAATATATAATTCTACCGAAAAAAGTTTTTGCCACACTGTGAATATTATCGGTAAAAAGAAAAATGTTTTGCATCATGGAAGTTTAATGTAAATAGCTTATCTGTTAAAATATATTAAAGTTCAAGTGGACAAACAGACTTGGTTTGATGCTACTCTGGTTTACAGATTTAATGAATGTAACCGAAGACGTTAGAATCCATAAACCCAACGTTTCGACACTCCTGTCTAGTGCCTTCATCAAAGGTGATCTAAACGATGCAACAAGAGGTCGTTTTATATGATCACTAATTAGCGGCCTTTTTTTCTGATGAAGTGTAAATAGCCGTCAGGAAGCAA
This sequence comes from Pocillopora verrucosa, assembly GCF_036669915.1. Lineage (NCBI taxonomy): Eukaryota > Metazoa > Cnidaria > Anthozoa > Scleractinia > Pocilloporidae > Pocillopora > Pocillopora verrucosa. The sequence goes on along the minus strand of NW_027078190.1, from coordinate 12,575 downwards.
ACCGCCATCGTCAGGATCCTTGGGTTTGGCGAAAATATGCCCCAAAGTCTGAAAAGGTTTTTGAGCAACTTTAACGTTGTGGCTATTCAAACTAGACAGGAGTGTCGAAACGTTAGGTCTATGAATTGTAACTTCTTCGGTTACACTCATTAAATCTGTAAACCAGAGTAGCATCAAACCATATGTTAGCTTATCTGTTATTATATAAGTTATATAAATTTTACGGACATTGAAGCTGTCACGCAACAGACCCGAGACCACAGTCGAAACAGTTGCAGCATATAAAAATCGCTCTACTTGCTAGCAATAAAACAAGGAAATTCCACGGGAAATTAATTCACGCTAGACTTAAATATCCTTATTTATAACAGCAAAAGCGCGGATATCAACAACGCGAACGCCACAAATGCAGTAAAGCAGACGTTAAAATTTGTCAATTTCAGGCATGAATATGAATGAAATGAAAAGTAATTTGAATTTGGGGCATCTAACGCTCTCTCATAATCTTTGATTACTTCTATTATATCTTGTTTATTTTTGTTTCTTTTGTCTCTCGATCAGGCCACCTTATTCGCCATGAAATATAGCATAGAACATCACATCTTCCCCTCCCTCCTCCCCTTATTAACGTCTGGTCACAAGGTGACACCATCTTGAGATAATTCGAATCTCGAATTTATAAACTATCTTGGCCCTGCCTTTTGATTGCGTTGTCTGTCTTTTTTTTAGGTGTTGGAATCACTTTCATGTCACGATTTGAAATATTTGGATATCAGTGACTGTAACAATGTTACATCTGTACAAGTGGCAAAGCTCCTCGCTCGACAACCCAACGTCGAAGAGTTATCACTGCAAGGTACTTGCCACATGGCTGCCATTTTAAATGTCTTGGCATCAAACCGGCAAAGTCTGGAGAATCTGAGGTATACAATTGAACTTATTTGCTTCTATCATCCCGATTGGATAGGGGTTGAAATTTTAGATGACAAACAAAGCGTCAAGGCTAAAAATACGCGCGAAAAGTAAGAAAATACGTAACAGTCGTAGATGGCCTTTACGCTCTCTTTAGACTATCTGAGCTCGTAAGCATGACATACACAGGATGGTGAAAACCCCACAAGTACCCGCACAGCGAAAGAGCCAGCAACCTTGCTCTGTTGAGGCTCTGTCAAAGCTAATTTATAAGGGTAGTATCTGCTTTGTTTTTGTTTGTTTTTTGTTTAGAAAAGTTTTGGCTGGTTTAAAATCATCGTGTCTCTTTTGAAAATCTCAAAAATCGCAGACGTCTCTTTTAGGAGATTTATTCAAGATCTTCGTCGCAGAGGGGAAGTGGCCGACAGGGCTACAGCCGCACTCCTAGTTTTAAATTGCCTCCAAATGACAAATGTGACCCGCCATATAATTTCAGGGACAAGGTGATAACACGCTCACAACACGCTTAGCGTGTTTAATATGCGCATATATTATTTTTTAACAATAAGTACACACTGTTTCGTTTTGGTCAAGTTAGCACGCTTGGTCTTTGTTTCGGTTTGAAAAGCGTGATCGATGTTACGCTTAGCGTGCAAGTTAACACAGGAGGACACACTAAAGTAAAACGTAGCTAGATATTTCTGCCGTTCATCCAAATGTTTTCCTCTTGAACTCAATAGCACTTCATTGTGATGGGCAAGCTTACATAATGGTAAACAATGGTAAATAATGGTACGACAAATGAATTTTAACGCCTTCAAAAGTTATACACCATCACGTAATCTTATATAAGTTCCCGTTTCGCAAATTGTTTACTGCATTGATTGAATCGAGTTTCAGGCACGTGACTGAGCGCGTGATTAAGAGAAAACAATCGTTTGAGAGTCGTAGTGCTCCCAGAAACAAAGAGTTGTTGAAAAAAAATTGTTCCTTACTGTTGATTTTGTTTATCATCCCCTAAAAATCGCTCTGGTCATCCGATGGAATAAACTTTTACACAAATGTTTCGGCCTTTACCGGCTATATGTTATGGCGCTTTATGAATATCTTGCACATGTTTGGTTGTTTACGCGATCGGCGCAATTCGTCTGGCACTGAGTTACATTTTGTGCTTCAACATACTACAAATATCATCAAAAGTAACCACTCCACATAAAAAAAAAAGTAATTGAAGTGTCTGCCTTGAATCCTTGCAACTCGTTCGCGGCCAAATGTTTCAACTTTGTTTTTTAAGATATAAACACCGATGGGAGGTTCGGTTTTTACCGTAAGAATGAGAGTACATTGACTGTGTAATGACTAAGCGTTAGGTTCAGTTAACATGCGTGCTGCACACCGGGTTACACGCTACTATGCTGTGCCCGCTATTACGCTAGCTTTTGTATTCGAAGGTTAACACGCTTTGCGTGTTTGCCTGCTCGCGCTTCACTGTTCAACGGCGCTAGCTTTATTTTTTGTAGAGTGTTATAAGAAATAAAAGCATGGGCAAATTGTGTTTTAGCATGTTCAGCAAGCGTTATAGCCAGTTTCTTTTGTTTTCGATTGGAAGCGTGTTGTGAGCGTGCTATCACCTTCGTCCCTAAAATCATATGGAATGGTATAACTCTGAATCCTTGAATGATTCTCTGTCTTAGCGAAACGAACGACACAAACACGAGAAAACGTAGATCTTCTCTATTTACTTTCAGGGGGTTGTAATCACTTGACAATAATCTCAATGCAAGTTAATAATTTATTCATACATTTTTTCCTATGTTCTTAGGGTTCTGGAAATTGGAGGAAATGTACATACCCTCAATCAAGAAAATGTTGATTCTGCACTGGAAGTTCTACCAGTGTGTGAGAATTTGAAGGTTCTCTCTATTTTTAATTGCAATCTTGAACGAAACTCAAAAGACTACTTTAAAAATTTTTGAACCTAGAAAAATTGAACCTATGGCAGTGTCACCCACGTTTGTTTAAGTGTGCTAAAAATTCTTTGAATTTGGATTTCAAATGTGAATTAAACCCACTGTCCCCTTTGAGAGACATAATATATGCCTCAAAAGAAAAGCAAGGAACCGCTTTGGATAGAGCAATTTTCAATTGAGTGTCAAAAGTAATCCAAGATTGTGATGGTTTTGCCCAAGTATGCTCTGTGATTGGCCCAGAAATCTTGTGCCACCCTCTCAACCAATCAGATGCAAACCCAAAATCAATCATAACTTTGTTCCTCGCATTTTTCTGCACTTCAGGCCATTTGCATGTATTTACTTTGAGTCCTGATTGGTTCCATGTGATATTTCCCTTTTCTGACTGGCCATTGCAGTTACTTTGGTTTTGGTTTCACAGTACTCAATTGAAAAGCACTCTGAGTAATACTGCAATTAAACTGGTTCACAGAGACTTTGTCGCCTTAATATTAGACTTGATGTGGTTTTTGTTGTTGTATTTTTTGGCCTTTCCGATTAAGATGAAAATGGAAAAAAATAAATTTCATTCCAGAGAGACATCTGCCCAAAAAGCGAGATGCCTATATGAGGAAATAAAGAAAACCAACCCTAAGTAATTCAGATTTAATCAAATTTTTAACAGATGACAATATAAACAGGTATTACTTTCTCCTCATCAATTACATGCCTCACTAAAGAAGACAATTGAGTAATATCATTCATGCTCATGCTAAGGCAAAGCTCTGTCATAATTTATTTCTCGACAAGATATTGTAGATGAACATAGAGTGATTTTCTCCAACCAATGAAATTGATCATAGACTACTATGCGTTACAAAAATTTTTGGCTTATGTCATGTTTTCCACACACAACATGGGGGTGATCCAACAATCAAACATGCCGCTGGTGTCATACAGGTTTGTTTACATACTGTTTCATGGGTTAAGTAAAATCACGCTAGTTGTTCCTTTTTTAATGTTTCATACAAATTTTGGTTACCTTTTTCCTGCTATGATGTCCTTTGTTGACAAAATTCTCTTGATAAATAGGATACACTGTAAGTGTTTGCAACAAATAAACACTTGTGCACACAACATGTGCAATCCATAATTAATCTAACTAAAAATTCAAGCTGAAATTGCTCATTTAACGAACACAAATGGATAGTTAAAAAAAAAACTGCTCCAGTTGTACTTGAACATGCAACACTTCTATGGAAATAAACATCTTCACTACAAATAATTCAAGCAAATAACTTCAGGTGAAATAGTTTTTTTGGAATTTGTGAAATTTAAAGTGGACCATAGTGCACTAATATACCATAAATCCATTCTACCTTCCTACTTACTTGCAACTGTTTGGCTCTAATTATTCAATATTATTTCACAGATCACATTAAGTAACTCTCCAATTTACCCTTATATACTTTTGAATAAAATAAAGCAGTTGACACCAGATTGAGGAGTCAAGGCTATTTTATTCACTAATTCATTCATAATTGTTGGTAAGATTTCTTTTTATGTGGGTTGCTGTAAACATAAAGGTTTTAAATAAATTCTTTGCAATTTAAATGTTTGTGTCAATTTTTTTAAATTCTACTGCTCTGGAAATGCACTAGATGTGAAACTCTGGAACTCAACAATTCCAAAGGAAGTTTTGTGGACAAATTCATAGGTCTGATGCGAACATGCTTAAGAGGTCACATTCTCTGTTGATGTTCTCTGGCCATGTCTAAGTACAATTCACAATGTGGAGCAAGGGAATTTTGGATATGACTTGAATTAAGCATGCTTCAAAACCCAATTGAAACTGTTAGAATGAACACATGACCCATTAAGTGTTTAACCCTTAAACTCCCAAGATCTCATTAGTATTTCTCCTTACTGTCTGCCATATAGTTCTTGTGATGTTAGTTTTGAGAATTTGGTATTGGATCAACTAATAATCCCCTTATCAATAATTTTCTTCATTCTCATCACTTGTCTGCTTGATATTGTATTGATAGTGTAAAGAGAAATTCTGTCTTGGTCACACATGGGAGCTAAAGGGTTAATTATTAGTATTACACTGTGCCAAATAGCTTGCCTTATTGATTTTATTTAAAATTACAAAAGGTCTTTCTCCTCAAGTTGCCTCCATTTCCAGTCTCTCCACATTTCATAGTGATACTGTTCTGTGATGTTCAATAAGACCCATCCATCACTATCAACTCGCTCTAAGATACTTGCCACATCTATCAACTCTTCTGTGGTCTCCTTGGTCCAAACTTCGAAGGCTCTATCCCACCTGTAATGGAAAAATCTTTGTCTCGACTTTCCCTTCCTTACCTGCCTCCAGTAATCAAAATCTACCATTTCTTCTGTTGTCATCACTGCATGGTAACACCCTCTTGGAACATTTATCCCTTTCTCCTTCCTTAGTTTGAAAAGATATTGCTCAGTGATGGGGTTAAGGCCTTGGAATACCTTCCTTCTTCTTTAGAATAGAGCATCTGTAGGGTTGGAAGCTGTGAAGAAAATCAGTCTCCATTAGGAAAGAAAATCTAATGACACTTGGCTTGTGAAAGACTGTCTTCACCAAATTCGTATTAAAATGCACATTTGGCTTAATTTCATCGGGTAAGTACCACTTACCAAGTATCAGTATGTTAATGATGATATGCTATAAATTAACTCAAGGGACAATGAAAACAACCACATTGTTATGTTAACCCAACAAACAAATTTAGCAATTAAAGGACTATTAATCATTAGATGTATTTATAATAATTTAACTTAAAATTCATTGCAGACACAAGGCAATAAAAAACATCCAAAACTAGTCATCAAAGGGAAACAAAACACAAAAGTAATAGTACTAAAATAATAATAATAATAATAATAATTTAATAAGAACAATAATGATATTCCCCTAAACTACTTGACATGTTAACAAGAACATCTCTGCATAATATAAAATGATTATAATAATAGTAATAATAATAATGATATTCCCCTAAACTACTGGGCATGTTACAAGAACATCTCTGCATAGTATACAACAACAACAACAACAGCGGTAAAAAAAATAATAATGATAATGACGATGATGATGATAATAATAATAATAATAATAATAATAATAATAATAATAATAATAATAATAATAATGTAAGAGAAAACCCAAGCAGAAGAAAACCACAGATCACTCACAAATTCTGCATACCTCGTGAGAAGCATCATAAGGAGGCTTGAGGAGCTCATACAACACCAAATCTTCATCATCTGGTTCACTGGCTGTAAAAAGGCACAACAATGCTTTCTTTAGCAAATAACAAAAAAACAAGGTTTATAGAGATGAATAATTATGGAACAATATAGCAAAAAAATTCATATTATAAAAACAAAGAGACAAAGAGTGAAAATGGTCAACATATTAATTACCTTGAATATTGTTTTCATTTGACAACTCTGTGTCTTTGTCCCGTAGTTGAATGTCTAATGGCAGAAGAGGAGGGGGGACAACAAATGGATCATCTTCCATATCTTCATAATCCTTCTCAAAATCCCCTAATTCATACTTACCAGGAAAAGCAACACCAAAACCAACAGAAACCTCTTCCATGGTTTTGTCAGGACTAAATGGACTCACTCCTGTTCTGCATTTCTTAATTCCATCTTCACCTATTCTTGCACTGCTGTTTTCACCAGCACAATGTATAAGTCCTGTACCACTTACTCCAGATTCTTTGTCACTGCAAATATTCTCTTGACCCCTACATCTCATAGTTTCAATGGTAGAGCAACCAACTAGCCCAAGGACACTTCCATGGCCACCTTCTTCACAAGCTGGATGACAACTTTCTTGGGTACTGGGACAATTTTTAATGTCACATACTGGTTGCCCATTCATGATAATTTTCGCAAATGAATTCCGCAGGAATGGCATATCCCTTAAGCTGAAATTCATTTCCAAGTTGTTGACAAATGCACTGATAAAACCCAACACAAAGACACCACAGTCAAAAACATTCTGTCCTTGAGAAGGCAACTTTTCTCTTTCCTCCTGACTTAACCTTCGAAATGAAGAAATATCAATATTTGCAGTTTTGAATTCCCTGCACAAGACCTGAAAAACATAATCACTCCTTCGATCTTTACAAAGGGAGTCAAATTCCCCATACAACTTCATTGGCCTGTCTATTAAGACACACCACCAGTGACCAGGGCAATGAACAGGAAATACAAACTTTTCATACTTGTGAAAATCACACCTAAGCATTTCCTTAACACCCAGCTCTTGGCTGCAGTGATTTAGCCAAAAGGTGCTTGCCACATACACATCCTTTTTCTGACTCATTAAGAATGGACCAATGTAGTTGATCACAACATCATTTATTTGGTTACCTGGCTTGAGGGTACGAACATCTTTTGCTTTGACTTGTCCATGGAGTGTGGCAATGATGGTATCATCACTTACAGTACTGCTTAAATCCCACACCTCATCCAGTGTGCAATGAAAATTTGTGTGCAGCTTAACTTCTGGCAAGTCATTCACTCTCACAGGATTGCCATAAGTTCCAGGCTCTTGAAGTGGTACAGCAGCAAAATCTGGGTTCTGATATGCTTCTCTCTGAATGTAACCTAGGCCATCTTTAAGGGACAGTGGAAGAGCAGATGTCCTGCGACTATCAAGAAGTACAATTGCATCTGCTTTAAAGAGCAGAGTAACAAAGTGATATTCCTTTGTCCTCAAAATGAGTGATGGTCTCTCATCTGCCTGGAACAATCCCAGAAGAAGGGAATAAAATTCCTGGAGACTGCTGGTGTCAAGGGAATTAATTGCAGCACCATCCACAAGTGCCCTCAAGGGTAAATCTAGTCTTTGAAATGTACAGTTCTTCCTAATTGCTGCCTCCTCCATTGCTAAAATACTGTAGTCACCATCAAGACCCCGCATAGGCTCTAAAGGTACAGAAAATCCACAGCCAACTTCACAAACCTGTTTTAACCAAATGATGTCTGCTGCCAAATCTAGGTCAAACAAATTGAACATAGTAGGTCCTTTCCTGGAACAACCTATTGCATTGTTCATTGCACAAAGTCCACAGAATGAGCTGTACCCTTGAACTTGCATACACTCCTGACTGCCATTGTTGCTACTTAGGCGCACTTGGCTCTGTACATCTTTATTTGCATGCTTGTCAATAATCTTTAAAAAGTACCTCAAGTTACTTCTTTCTGTGGCATTATCTTGAGAAGGATTTATGGCTGCAAGAAAGCCCTTCAAGGGCATTACAAACTTGGCCAGTTCACTGCAATAAGGATCAATGTTCTCTAGATGTTGCTGACACTTGTCCTTCAACTCAGCTGGCTTCCATAGCATTCCTTGATTGCTTCCTGGCATGAACAGCAATGATGTGGATGGCTCACCAAGGGTGACTTCATGGGTTTTCAGACTTCCTTGGGGTGTACTGCATCTGTTGGATCCAACATCAACATTTACATCATTTGTATGGTCAAGCAGATCATCCTTATTGAACACTGGCTCATCAACACCGACTTGGGTGCTAGGTCTTTTGATACTGTCTTTATCATGGCATGAAGTACTAGCCTCAGTTGTATGGCTACTTAACAGAGGGGTTTCCTTTGGAGCTGTCTGAGATGTTTTCATTATACTATCATCAGATGGTACAATGCAACCATCTATTGTTACACAGAAGAGCCCACAGTTAACAGCCATCTGAAGCACAAGATTCTGGCAGCAGGGATGAAAGCATGGAGTTTCTTTTGCTCTCCAACGCACGACAAGCAGTCAGAGTGCTCCTCGTAACTGGTGAGATGACTTAGAATTGACTTTCCCAGGTTTTGCTCTCTGTCTATCTCCCAAAAGATTGTACCATAGAGAAAGTACTGAAAACCCGAAGCCTGTAAAGTTTGAAGGCCAGTTACAAACTTCTGGTGAAACACAGCTTCTTCTTCCTCTCTGTCAGAAAACGACGATACCATGGCAAGGAGTCCATAATCCAGAACCTGACAATAACTCTTCAATAAATCATCAATACTTCTATGGTGAGCCACTTTCCTCAACCTTAGACTTCGATTATACATCTCCTTACGCACAGTTAGGCCAAACTCTGAAATGAAATTGTGCATATTCAGCAAAGATAACTTGGGGGGTGTTTCACAAAGGGGAAGTTCACACTGCTTTTCCTTGAACAAACCATCTGGCCACCAAAAATGGATTTAACTACCAATTGCTCTCCACATTCTATCTCCACCTTGAACATTCCTCCAGGACGCACCTCTTTGATGACCCCCAGAACATTCAAGGGCTGAAAGGGATCTGGCTTTGAAAAATGCAATCCTTCTGAACGTGGATTTTGGAAGAGAACTTTGTCTCCCACCTTAAATTCCCGCTCTTTAGCCCTCTTAAGAGCCCGTTTGTGATTCTTTTGAATGGTGTGTTCTGTTGCTTCAAGCACATCCACCAACTTAGATTTGTATTCTTCACTCAAGTTGAAGAGGTATTTGGTGATGCTCTCTACCTGGAATTCTGCCTCTGAATCCACTGATTGAAGTGGGATGTTGTTGTGACTGTGAGAAGGTGGAGAATGTGAATTTCCTTGCACTATATTCTTAACAGCTGCTGGACAGCTGCTTAGCTGAAACACCCAATGAGGACAATAATATGGTCTCAGAAGAAATTTGCAGGATGGCCTCTGTTATCTCTTCTAATTTAGATTTATCCATGGAAGTGCTTTCCCCATGTCTCTCAAGTTCAATGAAATCTCTGATGAAAATTCATAATCCTCAAGGCAACCATCTTCAATACTTTCTGTCCACATACTAGCATCTGGGATGATGTAGTCCACCAAGCAGGAAGGCTCACGGTTCTTATATATTCGAAAAGGCACATCATTAATGTGCTTGTGCCACTTGCAATTCAAAAGGTCTGCAATAGCAGAGAGTAGTAAAGGCCAGACATTGGCCTGAAGATCTCTAGGCAACTGTTGTAAAAACCTTGCAAGTAACCTTTTGACTTGCTTGTTGAGATTTCTATCTGGCCTTGAGACTGTGGGTGGTGTGGCCTACCATGAACCATGCAAACTTCAAATTCTTTGCAAAGTTTTTGCATCTTACCTCTCCAATGAATTCACCACCATTATCTGACTGAATTACAGTAGGTGACCCTTCCTTGATGAACAAGGCCTTCAGAACGGCATACACTTCTTCTGCAGACTTTGTTTTTAACGGGAACAGCCAACAAAACTTCGAGAAACAGCACTTGACTGTTAGAATGTAACGGTAGCTCCAACAATTATTCTGCATAAAACTACGGTGCTTCTTTGGGGCCATGTCAATAAGGTCACACTGTAGTCTGGAATGGGGGCGAAAAGATCTACTGGGGACAGGAGGGGGGGAAGCACTCGCATTGGCAAGGGGTTGTTGGACCTGACATGTTGAGCATCGAGCCAAGAAGGCCCTAATAAGGTTGAAAATACCTTAAATACATATTTTTGATTGAATAGCCTACTCAAGGCATTCACCCCTCCAGGGAGGCAGTATCCTCTCCAAGGACACCTTTAATGTAGTGTAAACTGGTCTTAATACACCATCTACAGCCTCTCTGTAGAGACGTTGCTTTGTAGTCTTAAGCTCTCCTTGAACATAACTGTTGACCAAAACAACAAGGATGCCATTTTTGTCACGGACAATCTTACCTTCTTGGTCAAGTTTTAGTGTGTAGACTGGTCTTTTCAGGCTCCGTCGTTCAAAAATCGTCTTTTATACTGATTAAAGAAAGCATTTAAGTTGTCATTCTTCTCTGAAGAAATACCATCTTTTGGGAAAGATGTATATCCTGGAGTACAATACAAAACTGTATCTGCCAGTTTTTTTCATAAAAATATTTCTGGCATCCATTGAAGCTACAATCTGCTAAATAAAATATAGTATTTGTGAATAAGTAATAGTTATAGAAGATTGCTACCTTTAACATACATTTATTGATTAACCCTTTACACCCTAACATCATTATGCCTATTCTCCATACTGTCTCTATACATTTCCTGAAGCCCTGACAAAGAAGTTTTTATAAAAATCAAGAGATTTATAAATTGTTGGTCATTCCTTTATTCTCATGAACTCAATGTTTGATTCAGGGGAGATATTGTAAGGAGAAATTAGAAGCTGGTCACTTTTAGGGGTTAAAGGGTTAAGATTTTTTCTTCCATAACGGGTAAAACAGATCCTATTTAATGGTTCAGAGATGACCTTTCTACAAGTAACTGGAATTGAGGCAATGGAAGATATTACTGCATGCTCAGTATATTGTTGCACAAAAGTATTTAAAAGTTTCCTGTTCTGAATTTCAGTAGTGGATAACTGTTGTATTCCAGCACTGTTATTTTCCAGCCCCTCTCAGCTGTTCTCAGTTTGCTCGGGGAGCAGGAGTTAACTATTGTATTCCAGCACTGGGAATTTCGCAGCCCGAATATAACTACATCAGCGGTTGCTAAGTAGTTTATCAGGCAGGATTTAGCATGTTGTATGTGCGCAGCACTCGTTAATTTCGCAGCTGCCACCCACAGCTGTTCTGCAGATTACTAGCAAGGAATAAATATTTCTTTTCCAGTCCTTACTTGGGTATTTTCCAGTTGACATACTATGCTTGCCACCGTCATTTCTTAGATAAAATGAACATATATTTAGTGGACCACGTTCATACTCACAGACACTGGAGAAGGTGATCAAAGAGAAGTTCCTTGATACTTTTATAACTATTTAAAGTAATAGTCTTTCACTGCGAATTTAAAGTGATTTAATTTTTGAAAATTACAGTTAACTCTGCTCCACTAAACCCTGCTACAATCACCTGGGGGCAAAGCAGGTCAATTACAAATAACCAATAATGGAGATGTTGCAAATTACTTTCAACTACTCTTATAGTGAAAGCAATGTATCTCCTACCCGGTCATTTTTCAGTGTTCTTTTGCACCATTTACAAACTCAAGTGGCTTGTAATGAAAAAAACAAATTCAAACAATTTTGAGGACCCAGCTCACTTCACTTAACGCAAGAGAGCAAGAACTAGAAAAAACAAGTGTAGAAACTTAAATCATGACTTAGGCTAAACTCTCTGATTCAAAAATAAAAAAATGACCCGCCCTTGCTAAAAAAAAAAATTGTGTTACCACTGTCTGTGAGACCATCCTGTCACTCTCCTATTTTTTTTTGTCAGCTTTTCCTTTACTTCTAAGTTGTAAACACAATATAATTGCTTCTTCTTCAATGGGAAGTGTCTTCAAGCAACTCAAAATAACGAAACAGTATTGGCGACGAAAGATAGCCAAATGAACATTTAGTATGAAACGAATTTAGAGCTTAGAGCAATTAAACAACATGAATGGCCTGCTACACCATCCATGTCTTTTTGCCCAGGTCTATCACATGAACTAGATTTTGAGCACAGTTAATGCATATACCTCACGCAAAGACATCTGCTATGATGACTCACGATAAAAAGTGTGCATGATTATACACCACTTCTTGGTCTGAGATAGTCACACTTCACTTCAATGTTTTTATTACTACAACCATATGGGGGCTTTGGTAAGATTGTGGAAATGAGCGGAGCATCACGTTTGAGGCCAGCTGGGAGGGACCACAATGGCAGTGTGACAGCCATTT
>NW_027078189.1:0-1696 GCF_036669915.1 Pocillopora verrucosa | reverse complement strand
GTTACTGTTGTGTTGTGCTGAAGAAGAAGGCTGGGAGGAGAAGCTACCTTACCTGGAGATGGTATACAACAGCAGCCCACAGTCGAGGACTAAGGAGAGCCCACACTATGTGATGGTTGGAAGACAGCTGAAGTTCCCAGTGGACTTGGACTTCTCCGGAGCTACAGTGCCAGCTGCCACAGAGACTGCCAGTGAGATACAGGCAGTATGGGAGCGAGTAAGGCAATAGCTTAAGAAGACTCAAGCCAAGGACAAAGCCATAGCTGACCAGCACAAGAGGGCAGTTGAAGTCGAGGCTGGAGACAGGGTTCTGTTATCTACCAGGAACCTCAAGCTCAAGGGAAAGACAGGCACCTTCAAGCCAAAGTATGTGGGACCATTCCCAATACTCAGAATGGTTGGGGACAATGCCTGCGAGCTGGAATTGCCTGAAGCCATGAAGATCCATCCAGTGGTGAATGTTAGCCAAGTGAAGAAGTACCACGGCTCACTCCAGAGACCTCCACCTATAGAGATTGATGGGGAGGAAGAGTATGAAGTCGAGGATATCTTGGACCACAGGAGATCTGGCAGAGGCTACCAGTACTTGGTATCTTGGACAGGTTATGATGCCTCCGAGAACCAGTGGTTACCTGAGCGAGAGTTGTAACATTGTAGGGAGTTGTTGAGTAACTACAAGAAGCGCCACAAGATAGCAGGGACTTGAGGGCAAGTCCATTCTTAAAGGGGGGAGCTTTGATGTGCTTCCTGGCTCTTTTTAGAGCGTGTTACTATTTATAGTAACACCCATTAGTAATGACCTTACTAATGGATAGAGCACATCATGCTGAGTCAGCTCACCAAGTTTGGTTGCTGACGTGTGTCTGCATATAGAGTTATATATGTTTATATAACAGTCCGTAGTGGTTGCTTCTGGAGGCTTCTGGCAGCTGCTAGCAGCAGCTGAAGCCTAGGGCTGCGAGAGGTCTGGTAACCTCTCGAGGGAATAGCCCAGAACTGTCTGGAAAGAGCATAGGAATAACCTAATGCCTTTCCAAAGGGCCTACATAAAGGCCAAGGGTTTTAGGGTTGGATATAACTTATTCTCTTTAGTTCGCTTGCTTGTTTCAGTTAGTTTGAAGATAGATTACCGCTGCGCAGTCAGCAGACTCAGTTAGGCTGTTAGATTTAATTGTCGTCAATGATATTATTCATGCAAATGATGCAGTGAGACAGTCTAAGGTCTGTTGACACATCACAAATATGTTGATAGGATTAACGAGTGTCGTGCTGTGTGTATCGGTATTTTTGGCGATTCCCCTTGGGAGAAATGTCTCGCCGACACCCCTACCATGCCCAATAGCAGCTGAGGTCTCAGACACTCCACCTTCCACCTTTCGCAAAGTATATGTTAAACTGTTTAGAACCATCCTGCTGTGTGATAAGACCATTTCCTCTGATGGATATCATGAGAGTGGCTCCCATTATTAGGCCAATGAGCAGTCACACCCTTACGGCTTTAATATGCTCACCCTGGGCTCTGCTAGCGCAATGAATCTCTATATAGCTGTGACTCCAGCATTCACCAATGGGGGTATAATCCCTTGGAAAAGCGAATGCGGCAGCATCTCGAGAGATCTATGCTAGCAAGCTGTGTAGGGAAGCCAATTGCTTTGGGTAGAGAGAACTGCTCCAGCCACCAGAAATGAGCCCACCT
>NW_027078188.1:37322-37698 GCF_036669915.1 Pocillopora verrucosa | reverse complement strand
CCCGCGTCAGGTAAGTATGCTTTTTCAGCGTCTGCCCTCGGTGAAAAAATCCACTTACCCCTAGGTCCTTGTGGTAGTGCTTTGCGCACTTCAGAAAACGTAGGCCAGCGGCCGTTCCTGCCATTGTCTGTTGTCTGAATTATCATCCCTCTTTCACCTCTGCCCCCTCTAAGGGCGGGGGGGGCGCCTGTAAGCATAAAGGGGTGCTGTACCTTTGACTTTGGGTGGGGGTGAATGTGTCTTCCCCAGAGGGAAGTGGGCCGCACTCGGAGGTAGTGCTATACCGAGGCAACCCGTGGCTGGGACGAGGCAAGCCTCTTTTCCACAGCCCAGTTCCAAAAATCAGTTTAATATATGAGCTGCTCAATGAGCAGCG
>NW_027078188.1:35130-37259 GCF_036669915.1 Pocillopora verrucosa | reverse complement strand
GATGCCGAAGCATGCCCTGGGTGAGGGGGGTGGTCGAGGGATCCTTCCCACGGTTTATGGTGGATAGTAGCAGGTCGCCCCCACAAGCCCTTGCGAGTCCCGCAGACGGTCCCAGAGGCTGACCCGTTTGGTATCTCCTCACTGTAAGATTTTAAAGCCAGATACACGCACCTACGGAGCTAAAACATTGTATAATAGGTTTTTAGGACACGTTATGTCTCTTGGGACCCCTCCCTCCCCTCCCTAGGGAATAGTGCTTCAAATCGATGCTCCTCAATGTGTTAACTGGGTTGAGGAAAATACATTAGGGTTAGGTAACGACTTCGGGGTTAGGGTAACCATTTCTTAGGGTTAGGGTAACAATTTCTTAGGGTTAGAGTATCGATTTCTTAGGGTTAGAGTAACGAAACTAGGGCTTTAGAATTTCAAATTCGCCTACACTCAGGGATGTGGCCGCTTTACAGCCTGAACCTGGCCGATAACAAGCAGAATTTCGACCCCATTTCCTCGTCTACGACCATACCACAGGGAAAGCACCGGTTCTCGTCCGATCACCGAAGTTAAGCCCTGTCGGGCGGGGTTAGTACTTGGATGGGTGACCGCCTGGGAATACCCCGTGTTGTAGGCTTCAATTTTTTGTCTTGCGAACATCTCTAAACGTTTATCCCAATAAATAGCTCTCCATACACCACAATTTCACATAGAGAGCCGTAGGTGAGTGAGGAACAAAATCAAAGCAAAAATCGAGGGGGGGAAAACCACTTTTTGTCAAAAATCGGCCAGCTAATGGCGAAAACTCTAGTGCGATCGACTTTTCTTACAGAGCGCGCGCGAGCGAGTGAGCACGCGCGAGATGAACAGTTTATGATGTCAAATTCTACTTCTGTGATATCAAATCATTCCAAATAACGAACGAAAAAATGAATAGGAAAAAAACGCACACTTCTGAGACGCAGTTTAAGCCATCGTGACGTGGCAAAACACTCGCACACTTCCAAGAGGAGGCGCGCGAAAAACGGCACTGAAAGTCGACAATGGTTGGATTCAGACTGCAAACGAATCGGGAAAAAGGTTCGATACTTTTACTACTCTGCTAGTTTGTTTCCTTCCCTCGTTCATTCGTTCACTCGCTTGCTCGCACAAAGGATACACTAACGATAGCAATAGCATTTCTAAAGCGGCTCCAGTGACAATAAAACCGCTCAAAAGGTTCAAAGTGTACTCACGGTCCAAGTCGAATGCCCTTCTATGCTCGCTCGCTCGGTCGATCGGCCGTTTGGTTTCCTTTCATTTCCTTTCCCTTCGCGCGCATAGCACAGCACGGCACGGCACGCACAACCTGCAAATACAAACGAACAGGACTTTACCACAATAGAGCAGACAGGCCTTGAACAAAAACAGCCAGCAAAGTTACGCACCGCCCCGAAACTCACCTTGTTTCCTTCCTCCAGTCTATCCTATGCACTTCTCACCCTCCAAACGTTCCAACACCTTGGCCAGTTGTGCGTCCTTTGCTTTCTTTGCAAGTCTACCGGTCCACTGCAAAAGCAAAAATACCCTCGATAGTCAGTAAGAGGGCCATATAGACATAGTTTGGATGACTTTTGCGGGGACGAGCGCGAACGCAGGTCCCCACTACCAGAAATTATACGCTCGAGTTACCCACATTTGGGGTAATCGCAAGGGTCAACCCAGTCGAAGTGCAATGAAAGGGCCTCGCCTTGAGAGGACTGCCTCCTTGATCACAGTACCTCCCGCGTCAGGTAAGTATGCTTTTTCAGCGTCTGCCCTCGGTGAAAAAATCCACTTACCCCTAGGTCCTTGTGGTAGTGCTTTGCGCACTTCAGAAAACGTAGGCCAGCGGCCGTTCCTGCCATTGTCTGTTGTCTGAATTATCATCCCTCTTTCACCTCTTCCCCCTCTAAGGGCGGGCGGGGCTCCTGTAAACATAAAAGAATGCTATACCGTTGACTTTGTTTTGGATTGAATGTGTCTTCCCCAGAGGGAAGTGGGCCGCACTCGGAGGTAGTGCTATACCGAGGCAACCCGTGGCTGGGACGAGGCAAGCCTCTTTTCCACAGCCCAGTTCCAAAAATCAGTTTAATATATGAGCTGCTCAATGAGCAGCG
>NW_027078188.1:30708-35067 GCF_036669915.1 Pocillopora verrucosa | reverse complement strand
GATGCCGAAGCATGCCCTGGGTGAGGGGGGTGGTCGAGGGATCCTTCCCACGGTTTATGGTGGATAGTAGCAGGTCGCCCCCACAAGCCCTTGCGAGTCCCGCAGACGGTCCCAGAGGCTGACCCGTTTGGTATCTCCTCACTGTAAGATTTTAAAGCCAGATACACGCACCTACGGAGCTAAAACATTGTATAATAGGTTTTTAGGACACGTTATGTCTCTTGGGACCCCTCCCTCCCCTCCCTAGGGAATAGTGCTTCAAATCGATGCTCCTCAATGTGTTAACTGGGTTGAGGAAAATACATTAGGGTTAGGTAACGACTTCGGGGTTAGGGTAACCATTTCTTAGGGTTAGGGTAACAATTTCTTAGGGTTAGAGTATCGATTTCTTAGGGTTAGAGTAACGAAACTAGGGCTTTAGAATTTCAAATTCGCCTACACTCAGGGATGTGGCCGCTTTACAGCCTGAACCTGGCCGATAACAAGCAGAATTTCGACCCCATTTCCTCGTCTACGACCATACCACAGGGAAAGCACCGGTTCTCGTCCGATCACCGAAGTTAAGCCCTGTCGGGCGGGGTTAGTACTTGGATGGGTGACCGCCTGGGAATACCCGTGTTGTAGGCTTCAATTTTTGTCTTGCGAACATCTCTAAACGTTTTATCCCAATAAATAGCTCTCCATACACCACAATTTCACATAGAGAGCCGTAGGTGAGTGAGGAACAAAATCAAAGCAAAAAACGAGGGGGGGAAAACACCTTTTTGTCAAAAATCGGCCAGCTAATGGCGAAAACTCTAGTGCGATCGACTTTTCTTACAGAGCGCGCGCGAGCGAGTGAGCACGCGCGAGATGAACAGTTTATGATGTCAAATTCTACTTCTGTGATATCAAATCATTCCAAATAACGAACGAAAAAATGAATAGGAAAAAAACGCACACTTCTGAGACGCAGTTTTAAGCCATCGTGACGTGGCAAAACACTCGCACACTTCCAAGAGGAGGCGCGCGAAAAACGGCACTGAAAGTCGACAATGGTTGGATTCAGACTGCAAACGAATCGGGAAAAAGGTTCGATACTTTTACTACTCTGCTAGTTTGTTTCCTTCCCTCGTTCATTCGTTCACTCGCTTGCTCGCACAAAGGATACACTAACGATAGCAATAGCATTTCTAAAAGCGGCTCCAGTGACAATAAAACCGCTCAAAAGGTTCAAAGTGTACTCACGGTCCAAGTCGAATGCCCTTCTATGCTCGCTCGCTCGGTCGATCGGCCGTTTGGTTTCCTTTCATTTCCTTTCCCTTCGCGCGCATAGCACAGCACGGCACGGCACGCACAACCTGCAAATACAAACGAACAGGACTTTACACACAATAGAGCAGACAGGCCTTGAACAAAAACAGCCAGCAAAGTTACGCACCGCCCCGAAACTCACCTTGTTTCCTTCCTCCAGTCTCTCCAATGCACTTCTACCCCTCCAAACGTGCCAACACCTTGGCCAGTTGTGCGTCCTTTGCTTTCTTTGCAAGTCTACCGGTCCACTGCAAAAGCAAAAATACCCTCGATAGTCAGTAAGAGGGCCATATAGACATAGTTTGGATGACTTTTGCGGGGACGAGCGCGAACGCAGGTCCCCACTACCAGAAATTATACGCTCGAGTTACCCACATTTGGGGTAATCGCAAGGGTCAACCCAGTCGAAGTGCAATGAAAGGGCCTCGCCTTGAGAGGACTGCCTCCTTGATCACAGTACCTCCCGCGTCAGGTAAGTATGCTTTTTCAGCGTCTGCCCTCGGTGAAAAAATCCACTTACCCCTAGGTCCTTGTGGTAGTGCTTTGCGCACTTCAGAAAACGTAGGCCAGCGGCCGTTCCTGCCATTGTCTGTTGTCTGAATTATCATCCCTCTTTCACCTCTTCCCCCTCTAAGGGCGGGCGGGGCTCCTGTAAACATAAAAGAATGCTATACCGTTGACTTTGTTTTGGATTGAATGTGTCTTCCCCAGAGGGAAGTGGGCCGCACTCGGAGGTAGTGCTAGACCGAGGCAACCCTGGCTGGGACGAGGCAACCCCTCTTTTTTCCACAAGCCCAGTTTCCACAATCAGTTTAATAATATGATCTGCTCAATGAGCATCGTATCAGATATTAAGCTGATAAGAACAGATACTACACTTGAGCTTATCCAAAAGCCGGAGAAGCGATGCCGAAGCATGCCCTGGGTGAGGGGGGTGGTCGAGGGAGCCGTCCCACGGTTTTATGGTGTATATTATCAGTTCTCCCCCACAAGCCCTTGCGAGTGCCCCCAGCATACGGGGGTTCCCCCAGAGGTCTGACTGCCGTTTGGTATCTCCTCACTGGTACGATTTTAAAGCCAGATCCCGCACCGTACGGAGCTAAAACATTGTACTAATAGGTTTTTAGGACACGTTATGTCTCTTGGGACCCCTCCCTGCCCCTCCCTAGGGAATAGTGCTTCAAATCGATGCTCCTCAATGTGGTTTAACTGGGTTGAGGAAAATACATTAGGGTTAGGTAACGACGTCGGGGTTAGGGTAACCATTTCTCTAGGGTTAGGGTAACAATTTCTTAGGGTTAGAGTATCGATTTCTTAGGGTTAGAGTAACGAAACTAGGGCTTTAGAATTTCAAATTCGCCTACACCAGGATGTGGCCGCTTTACAGCCTGAACCTGGCCGATACAAGCAGAATTTCACCCCATTTCCTCGTCTACGACCATACCACAGGAAAGCACCGGTTCTTCGTCCCGATCACCGAAGTTAAGCCCTGTCGGGCGGGGTTAGTACTTGGATGGGTGACCGCCTGGGAATACCCCGTGTTGTAGGCTTCAATTTTTTGTCTTGCGAACATCTCTAAACGTTTTATTCCCAATAAATAGCTCTCCATACACCACATTTTCACATAGAGAGCCGTAGGTGAGTGAGGAACAAAATCAAAGCAACAATCGAGGGGGGGAAAACACCTTATTGTCAAAAAACGGCCAGCGAATGGCGAAACCTCTAGTGCGATCGACTCTTATTACAGAGCGCGCGCGAGCGAGTGAGCACGCGCGAGATGAACAGTTTATGATGTCAAATTCTACTTCTGTGATATCAAATCCTTCCAAATAACGAACGAAAAAATGAATAGGAAAAAAACGCACACTTCTGAGACGCAGTTTTAAGCCATCGTGACGTGGCAAAACACTCGCACACTTCCAAGAGGAGGCGCGCGAAAAACTGCACTGAAAGTCGACAATGGTTGGATTCAGAATGACAACTAATCGTGATAATGGTTAGATAATTTTACTACTCTGCTATTTTGTTTCCTTCCCTCGTTCATTCGTTCACTCGCTTGCTCGCACAAAGTATACACTAACGATAGCAATAGCATTTCTAAAAGCGGCTCCAGTGACAATAAAACCGCTCAAAAGGTTTTCAAAGTGTACTCACGGATCCAAGTCGAATGCCCTTCTATGCTCGCTCGCTCGGTCGATCGGCCGTTTGGTTTCCTTTCATTTCCTTTCCCTTCGAGCGCATAGCACACGCAACGGCACGGCCCGCACAACCTGCAAATACAAACGAACAGGACTTTACCCACAATAGCGCCGACAGGCCTTGAACAAAAAGCAGCCAGCAAAGTTACGCACCGCCCCGAAACTCACCTTGTTTCCTTCCTCCCAGTCTCTCCAATGCACTTCTACCTCCTCCAAACGTGCCAACACCTTGGAAAGTTGTGCGTTCCTTTGCTTTCTTTGCAAGTCTACCGGTCCACTGCAAAAGCAAAAATACCCTCGCTAGTCAGTAAGAGGGCCAAAACCACATAGTTTGGATGACTTTTGGCGGGGACGAGCCGCGAACGCAGGTCCCCACTACCAGAAATCTACGCTCGAGTTACCCACATTTGGGGTAATCGCAAGGGTCAACCTCGTCGAAGTGCAATGAAAGGGCCTCGCCTTGAGAGGACTGCCTCCTTGATCACAGTACCTCCCGCGTCAGGTAAGTATGCTTTTTCAGCGTCTGCCCTCGGTGAAAAAATCCACTTACCCCTAGGTCCTTGTGGTAGTGCTTTGCGCACTTCAGAAAACGTAGGCCAGCGGCCGTTCCTGCCATTGTCTGTTGTCTGAATTATCATCCCTCTTTCACCTCTTCCCCCTCTAAGGGCGGGCGGGGCTCCTGTAAACATAAAAGAATGCTATACCGTTGACTTTGTTTTGGATTGAATGTGTCTTCCCCAGAGGGAAGTGGGCCGCACTCGGAGGTAGTGCTATACCGAGGCAACCCGTGGCTGGGACGAGGCAAGCCTCTTTTCCACAGCCCAGTTCCAAAAATCAGTTTAATATATGAGCTGCTCAATGAGCAGCG
>NW_027078188.1:28513-30645 GCF_036669915.1 Pocillopora verrucosa | reverse complement strand
GATGCCGAAGCATGCCCTGGGTGAGGGGGTGGTCGAGGGATCCTTCCCACGGTTTATGGTGGATAGTAGCAGGTCGCCCCCACAAGCCCTTGCGAGTCCCGCAGACGGTCCCAGAGGCTGACCCGTTTGGTATCTCCTCACTGTAAGATTTTAAAGCCAGATACACGCACCTACGGAGCTAAAACATTGTATAATAGGTTTTTAGGACACGTTATGTCTCTTGGGACCCCTCCCTCCCCTCCCTAGGGAATAGTGCTTCAAATCGATGCTCCTCAATGTGTTAACTGGGTTGAGGAAAATACATTAGGGTTAGGTAACGACTTCGGGGTTAGGGTAACCATTTCTTAGGGTTAGGGTAACAATTTCTTAGGGTTAGAGTATCGATTTCTTAGGGTTAGAGTAACGAAACTAGGGCTTTAGAATTTCAAATTCGCCTACACTCAGGGATGTGGCCGCTTTACAGCCTGAACCTGGCCGATAACAAGCAGAATTTCGACCCCATTTCCTCGTCTACGACCATACCACAGGGAAAGCACCGGTTCTCGTCCGATCACCGAAGTTAAGCCCTGTCGGGCGGGGTTAGTACTTGGATGGGTGACCGCCTGGGAATACCCCGTGTTGTAGGCTTCAATTTTTTGTCTTGCGAACATCTCTAAACGTTTTATCCCAATAAATAGCTCTCCATACACCACAATTTCACATAGAGAGCCGTAGGTGAGTGAGGAACAAAATCAAAGCAAAAAACGAGGGGGGGAAAACACCTTTTTGTCAAAAATCGGCCAGCTAATGGCGAAAACTCTAGTGCGATCGACTTTTCTTACAGAGCGCGCGCGAGCGAGTGAGCACGCGCGAGATGAACAGTTTATGATGTCAAATTCTACTTCTGTGATATCAAATCATTCCAAATAACGAACGAAAAAATGAATAGGAAAAAAACGCACACTTCTGAGACGCAGTTTTAAGCCATCGTGACGTGGCAAAACACTCGCACACTTCCAAGAGGAGGCGCGCGAAAAACGGCACTGAAAGTCGACAATGGTTGGATTCAGACTGCAAACGAATCGGGAAAAAGGTTCGATACTTTTACTACTCTGCTAGTTTGTTTCCTTCCCTCGTTCATTCGTTCACTCGCTTGCTCGCACAAAGGATACACTAACGATAGCAATAGCATTTCTAAAAGCGGCTCCAGTGACAATAAAACCGCTCAAAAGGTTCAAAGTGTACTCACGGTCCAAGTCGAATGCCCTTCTATGCTCGCTCGCTCGGTCGATCGGCCGTTTGGTTTCCTTTCATTTCCTTTCCCTTCGCGCGCATAGCACAGCACGGCACGGCACGCACAACCTGCAAATACAAACGAACAGGACTTTACACACAATAGAGCAGACAGGCCTTGAACAAAAACAGCCAGCAAAGTTACGCACCGCCCCGAAACTCACCTTGTTTCCTTCCTCCAGTCTCTCCAATGCACTTCTACCCCTCCAAACGTGCCAACACCTTGGCCAGTTGTGCGTCCTTTGCTTTCTTTGCAAGTCTACCGGTCCACTGCAAAAGCAAAAATACCCTCGATAGTCAGTAAGAGGGCCATATAGACATAGTTTGGATGACTTTTGCGGGGACGAGCGCGAACGCAGGTCCCCACTACCAGAAATTATACGCTCGAGTTACCCACATTTGGGGTAATCGCAAGGGTCAACCCAGTCGAAGTGCAATGAAAGGGCCTCGCCTTGAGAGGACTGCCTCCTTGATCACAGTACCTCCCGCGTCAGGTAAGTATGCTTTTTCAGCGTCTGCCCTCGGTGAAAAAATCCACTTACCCCTAGGTCCTTGTGGTAGTGCTTTGCGCACTTCAGAAAACGTAGGCCAGCGGCCGTTCCTGCCATTGTCTGTTGTCTGAATTATCATCCCTCTTTCACCTCTTCCCCCTCTAAGGGCGGGCGGGGCTCCTGTAAACATAAAAGAATGCTATACCGTTGACTTTGTTTTGGATTGAATGTGTCTTCCCCAGAGGGAAGTGGGCCGCACTCGGAGGTAGTGCTATACCGAGGCAACCCGTGGCTGGGACGAGGCAAGCCTCTTTTCCACAGCCCAGTTCCAAAAATCAGTTTAATATATGAGCTGCTCAATGAGCAGCG
>NW_027078188.1:26318-28450 GCF_036669915.1 Pocillopora verrucosa | reverse complement strand
GATGCCGAAGCATGCCCTGGGTGAGGGGGGTGGTCGAGGGATCCTTCCCACGGTTTATGGTGGATAGTAGCAGGTCGCCCCCACAAGCCCTTGCGAGTCCCGCAGACGGTCCCAGAGGCTGACCCGTTTGGTATCTCCTCACTGTAAGATTTTAAAGCCAGATACACGCACCTACGGAGCTAAAACATTGTATAATAGGTTTTTAGGACACGTTATGTCTCTTGGGACCCCTCCCTCCCCTCCCTAGGGAATAGTGCTTCAAATCGATGCTCCTCAATGTGTTAACTGGGTTGAGGAAAATACATTAGGGTTAGGTAACGACTTCGGGGTTAGGGTAACCATTTCTTAGGGTTAGGGTAACAATTTCTTAGGGTTAGAGTATCGATTTCTTAGGGTTAGAGTAACGAAACTAGGGCTTTAGAATTTCAAATTCGCCTACACTCAGGGATGTGGCCGCTTTACAGCCTGAACCTGGCCGATAACAAGCAGAATTTCGACCCCATTTCCTCGTCTACGACCATACCACAGGGAAAGCACCGGTTCTCGTCCGATCACCGAAGTTAAGCCCTGTCGGGCGGGGTTAGTACTTGGATGGGTGACCGCCTGGGAATACCCCGTGTTGTAGGCTTCAATTTTTGTCTTGCGAACATCTCTAAACGTTTTATCCCAATAAATAGCTCTCCATACACCACAATTTCACATAGAGAGCCGTAGGTGAGTGAGGAACAAAATCAAAGCAAAAAACGAGGGGGGGAAAACACCTTTTTGTCAAAAATCGGCCAGCTAATGGCGAAAACTCTAGTGCGATCGACTTTTCTTACAGAGCGCGCGCGAGCGAGTGAGCACGCGCGAGATGAACAGTTTATGATGTCAAATTCTACTTCTGTGATATCAAATCATTCCAAATAACGAACGAAAAAATGAATAGGAAAAAAACGCACACTTCTGAGACGCAGTTTTAAGCCATCGTGACGTGGCAAAACACTCGCACACTTCCAAGAGGAGGCGCGCGAAAAACGGCACTGAAAGTCGACAATGGTTGGATTCAGACTGCAAACGAATCGGGAAAAAGGTTCGATACTTTTACTACTCTGCTAGTTTGTTTCCTTCCCTCGTTCATTCGTTCACTCGCTTGCTCGCACAAAGGATACACTAACGATAGCAATAGCATTTCTAAAAGCGGCTCCAGTGACAATAAAACCGCTCAAAAGGTTCAAAGTGTACTCACGGTCCAAGTCGAATGCCCTTCTATGCTCGCTCGCTCGGTCGATCGGCCGTTTGGTTTCCTTTCATTTCCTTTCCCTTCGCGCGCATAGCACAGCACGGCACGGCACGCACAACCTGCAAATACAAACGAACAGGACTTTACACACAATAGAGCAGACAGGCCTTGAACAAAAACAGCCAGCAAAGTTACGCACCGCCCCGAAACTCACCTTGTTTCCTTCCTCCAGTCTCTCCAATGCACTTCTACCCCTCCAAACGTGCCAACACCTTGGCCAGTTGTGCGTCCTTTGCTTTCTTTGCAAGTCTACCGGTCCACTGCAAAAGCAAAAATACCCTCGATAGTCAGTAAGAGGGCCATATAGACATAGTTTGGATGACTTTTGCGGGGACGAGCGCGAACGCAGGTCCCCACTACCAGAAATTATACGCTCGAGTTACCCACATTTGGGGTAATCGCAAGGGTCAACCCAGTCGAAGTGCAATGAAAGGGCCTCGCCTTGAGAGGACTGCCTCCTTGATCACAGTACCTCCCGCGTCAGGTAAGTATGCTTTTTCAGCGTCTGCCCTCGGTGAAAAAATCCACTTACCCCTAGGTCCTTGTGGTAGTGCTTTGCGCACTTCAGAAAACGTAGGCCAGCGGCCGTTCCTGCCATTGTCTGTTGTCTGAATTATCATCCCTCTTTCACCTCTTCCCCCTCTAAGGGCGGGCGGGGCTCCTGTAAACATAAAAGAATGCTATACCGTTGACTTTGTTTTGGATTGAATGTGTCTTCCCCAGAGGGAAGTGGGCCGCACTCGGAGGTAGTGCTATACCGAGGCAACCCGTGGCTGGGACGAGGCAAGCCTCTTTTCCACAGCCCAGTTCCAAAAATCAGTTTAATATATGAGCTGCTCAATGAGCAGCG
>NW_027078188.1:24428-26255 GCF_036669915.1 Pocillopora verrucosa | reverse complement strand
GATGCCGAAGCATGCCCTGGGTGAGGGGGGTGGTCGAGGGATCCTTCCCACGGTTTATGGTGGATAGTAGCAGGTCGCCCCCACAAGCCCTTGCGAGTCCCGCAGACGGTCCCAGAGGCTGACCCGTTTGGTATCTCCTCACTGTAAGATTTTAAAGCCAGATACACGCACCTACGGAGCTAAAACATTGTATAATAGGTTTTTAGGACACGTTATGTCTCTTGGGACCCCTCCCTCCCCTCCCTAGGGAATAGTGCTTCAAATCGATGCTCCTCAATGTGTTAACTGGGTTGAGGAAAATACATTAGGGTTAGGTAACGACTTCGGGGTTAGGGTAACCATTTCTTAGGGTTAGGGTAACAATTTCTTAGGGTTAGAGTATCGATTTCTTAGGGTTAGAGTAACGAAACTAGGGCTTTAGAATTTCAAATTCGCCTACACTCAGGGATGTGGCCGCTTTACAGCCTGAACCTGGCCGATAACAAGCAGAATTTCGACCCCATTTCCTCGTCTACGACCATACCACAGGGAAAGCACCGGTTCTCGTCCGATCACCGAAGTTAAGCCCTGTCGGGCGGGGTTAGTACTTGGATGGGTGACCGCCTGGGAATACCCCGTGTTGTAGGCTTCAATTTTTGTCTTGCGAACATCTCTAAACGTTTTATCCCAATAAATAGCTCTCCATACACCACAATTTCACATAGAGAGCCGTAGGTGAGTGAGGAACAAAATCAAAGCAAAAAACGAGGGGGGGAAAACACCTTTTTGTCAAAAATCGGCCAGCTAATGGCGAAAACTCTAGTGCGATCGACTTTTCTTACAGAGCGCGCGCGAGCGAGTGAGCACGCGCGAGATGAACAGTTTATGATGTCAAATTCTACTTCTGTGATATCAAATCATTCCAAATAACGAACGAAAAAATGAATAGGAAAAAAACGCACACTTCTGAGACGCAGTTTTAAGCCATCGTGACGTGGCAAAACACTCGCACACTTCCAAGAGGAGGCGCGCGAAAAACGGCACTGAAAGTCGACAATGGTTGGATTCAGACTGCAAACGAATCGGGAAAAAGGTTCGATACTTTTACTACTCTGCTAGTTTGTTTCCTTCCCTCGTTCATTCGTTCACTCGCTTGCTCGCACAAAGGATACACTAACGATAGCAATAGCATTTCTAAAAGCGGCTCCAGTGACTTTTAAACAGCTCAAAAGGTTCAAAGTGTACTCACGGTCCAAGTCGAATGCCCTTCTATGGCTCGCATCGCTCGGTACGATCGGCCGTTTGGTTTCCTTTCATTTCCTTTCCCTTCGCGCGCATAGCACAGCACGGCACGGCACGCACAACCTGCAAATACAAACGAACAGGACTTTACACACAATAGAGCAGACAGGCCTTGAACAAAAACAGCCAGCAAAGTTACGCACCGCCCCGAAACTCACCTTGTTTCCTTCCTCCAGTCTCTCCAATGCACTTCTACCCCTCCAAACGTGCCAACACCTTGGCCAGTTGTGCGTCCTTTGCTTTCTTTGCAAGTCTACCGGTCCACTGCAAAAGCAAAAATACCCTCGATAGTCAGTAAGAGGGCCATATAGACATAGTTTGGATGACTTTTGCGGGGACGAGCGCGAACGCAGGTCCCCACTACCAGAAATTATACGCTCGAGTTACCCACATTTGGGGTAATCGCAAGGGTCAACCCAGTCGAAGTGCAATGAAAGGGCCTCGCCTTGAGAGGACTGCCTCCTTGATCACAGTACCTCCCGCGTCAGGTAAGTATGCTTTTTCAGCGTCTGCCCTCGGTGAAAAAATCCACTTACCCCTAGGTCC
>NW_027078188.1:17491-21865 GCF_036669915.1 Pocillopora verrucosa | reverse complement strand
GATGCCGAAGCATGCCCTGGGTGAGGGGGGTGGTCGAGGGATCCTTCCCACGGTTTATGGTGGATAGTAGCAGGTCGCCCCCACAAGCCCTTGCGAGTCCCGCAGACGGTCCCAGAGGCTGACCCGTTTGGTATCTCCTCACTGTAAGATTTTAAAGCCAGATACACGCACCTACGGAGCTAAAACATTGTATAATAGGTTTTTAGGACACGTTATGTCTCTTGGGACCCCTCCCTCCCCTCCCTAGGGAATAGTGCTTCAAATCGATGCTCCTCAATGTGTTAACTGGGTTGAGGAAAATACATTAGGGTTAGGTAACGACTTCGGGGTTAGGGTAACCATTTCTTAGGGTTAGGGTAACAATTTCTTAGGGTTAGAGTATCGATTTCTTAGGGTTAGAGTAACGAAACTAGGGCTTTAGAATTTCAAATTCGCCTACACTCAGGGATGTGGCCGCTTTACAGCCTGAACCTGGCCGATAACAAGCAGAATTTCGACCCCATTTCCTCGTCTACGACCATACCACAGGGAAAGCACCGGTTCTCGTCCGATCACCGAAGTTAAGCCCTGTCGGGCGGGGTTAGTACTTGGATGGGTGACCGCCTGGGAATACCCCGTGTTGTAGGCTTCAATTTTTTGTCTTGCGAACATCTCTAAACGTTTTATCCCAATAAATAGCTCTCCATACACCACAATTTCACATAGAGAGCCGTAGGTGAGTGAGGAACAAAATCAAAGCAAAAAACGAGGGGGGGAAAACACCTTTTTGTCAAAAATCGGCCAGCTAATGGCGAAAACTCTAGTGCGATCGACTTTTCTTACAGAGCGCGCGCGAGCGAGTGAGCACGCGCGAGATGAACAGTTTATGATGTCAAATTCTACTTCTGTGATATCAAATCATTCCAAATAACGAACGAAAAAATGAATAGGAAAAAAACGCACACTTCTGAGACGCAGTTTTAAGCCATCGTGACGTGGCAAAACACTCGCACACTTCCAAGAGGAGGCGCGCGAAAAACGGCACTGAAAGTCGACAATGGTTGGATTCAGACTGCAAACGAATCGGGAAAAAGGTTCGATACTTTTACTACTCTGCTAGTTTGTTTCCTTCCCTCGTTCATTCGTTCACTCGCTTGCTCGCACAAAGGATACACTAACGATAGCAATAGCATTTCTAAAAGCGGCTCCAGTGACAATAAAACCGCTCAAAAGGTTCAAAGTGTACTCACGGTCCAAGTCGAATGCCCTTCTATGCTCGCTCGCTCGGTCGATCGGCCGTTTGGTTTCCTTTCATTTCCTTTCCCTTCGCGCGCATAGCACAGCACGGCACGGCACGCACAACCTGCAAATACAAACGAACAGGACTTTACACACAATAGAGCAGACAGGCCTTGAACAAAAACAGCCAGCAAAGTTACGCACCGCCCCGAAACTCACCTTGTTTCCTTCCTCCAGTCTCTCCAATGCACTTCTACCCCTCCAAACGTGCCAACACCTTGGCCAGTTGTGCGTCCTTTGCTTTCTTTGCAAGTCTACCGGTCCACTGCAAAAGCAAAAATACCCTCGATAGTCAGTAAGAGGGCCATATAGACATAGTTTGGATGACTTTTGCGGGGACGAGCGCGAACGCAGGTCCCCACTACCAGAAATTATACGCTCGAGTTACCCACATTTGGGGTAATCGCAAGGGTCAACCCAGTCGAAGTGCAATGAAAGGGCCTCGCCTTGAGAGGACTGCCTCCTTGATCACAGTACCTCCCGCGTCAGGTAAGTTTTTTTATATTTAAGGTGAACGGCCAGGCTCCCGTGAGGGCGGTGCAATGCCTGCCGATCTCAGACCTAATCCAACCCATGGCTGAAAGTGCAATGCCTTAGGGTTGGGTCCACCATAAACCGAGGGCCACCAGACACCAACTTCGTTGGGGAATCGAACCCCACCTCGCAAACATTGAACACACTCACACCAAAAATTGAACACGCCCACTCCAAAACAAACGAACAAAAACGGATACAAAAACATAGAAAAACTATTATTTACAATATTACATTATTTAAAACCAGGACTTAAATACTTTATTCACATATTATTTACTTAGATAGTATTGTTTACTAATATTTACTACAATTTCTTCCTACATTTCGGAACTCCCACAACAGAAGGGGGGGCAGAACGCTTCAGCAGCTCTGCAGCAAGAACTGCAGCAGTAGGGACCACAGGACGAGACTTAGAAACGCCATCATTTACAACATTAATTACACTATTATCCACATTGGTACTGGTAAAATTACAAACTGTGGCCTTCTTAACCCACAAAGCCTTGGCGGGAAGCCTCCGACATTGCCGACCATTGAGGTCCACAAACTCCACACACAAAACGTTATCATGCTCCGTAGGACCAATCTGGTCAACAAGAGAGCCCCTGAAACCAATCAAAAAGGAAGGGTCCCCCTGTACTTCAAGAAGATACTGCGCAAAACCCACTTCAGACTGCTCACCACTCGTATCCACTCTAGCGATACGAAGAAGATTTGGATCCACACTGAGAGACACCCCATTTTCCAAAACTACCGACACCAACTCCAAAAAATCCGTAGGGGAAACCTCACGCACCCTCATATCCCTGTAGGACAGAACAAAGGCTTGATCCTTAGAACAGCGGCATAACTCATCCCGATACCACTTCAAAACCTTCCTACGAATAACAGAATCTGCGGGGGTCTGCACATCCTCAGTCACTACAGGGACCGGGGGGGCTAGCCCCAACTCAACAGGAGCACTAACTCGACTAGGGACAGGAACAGGGGTACTAACAGCAACCTCATCCTCCACATTAGCATCCACAGCATCCTCAATCGTATCCGAAACCTCATTCTCCACAACCCCATCTTCAACCACACCCTCGACTACATCCTCATCATCCTCATCCGAAACCACATTCTCCACAACCACATCTTCAACCGCACCCTCAATCACATCCACAACCACACCCTTATCCAAACCGGCAGAACTTTCAGAGACAACAGGCACAACAGTCCCAGAGGGGTCAGGGACCGCCTCAGGGACAGCTGCCTCTGTTGGAACAACAGACTGACCCCACGGCCGGACACACGCATGCGCTTTGTGGTCTGGGGAACCACACCTTCTACATTTTCCGTTGAACTGGCAATCTGCGGCCTTATGGCCATTAACTTTACATATCTGGCAGAACGGAGGGATACCCCTATACCAAACCCGCACAGGATAGTCGTCAATGCGGAACTCAGCAGGGACTGGATCCGATAATAACATCCTAAGAATCCGTGACCCAGTTAGAAGGCCCGGAATTCCTGAAAAATTCTGGTGCTTAATACTGATAACTTCTCCGTATTTTCTTAGCTCATCACAGATCAGAGCATCGTCACCTTCGGCAGGAAAATAGTGTACATACACAAAAGACGGCGGCTTATCAGAAGACGTCACACTAAGATCGTGCCCATCCAACGCCAGTGAACCCATACGCACAAATTCTTCTTTGTCTGAGACATTCTTAAAAGTAATACGAATCAAGCCCCTAGGGCAAAACTGAATGGCAGAAAGCCTTTCAAAATCAATATGCTCCCTAAGGAGAGCCATCACACGGTCCTTATCATAATTAGCCAACATCACTGACGCGTGAATCACGCACGTCCTGACACACTCAACACCCATGGCAAAAACAAACAACCCAAAAGTGGATGGGTGACCCGAAAAAACGGCAAAACCTGTGAGCTGGCAAAATACCACACTCAACAGGCCAAAAAAGCCAAGAAGAAAAGCCAATCCAGCCCAAGACTGGAAAAACAACCAGAGACTGGCTACCCCAGGTTACGGCAAGGAGCCGAGCATGAGTCCCTGGGAGGGTCACCAGAAAAAAACAGCCAAACCAGAACACAATAATACTTACAAAAATCCTGCTTCTTTAATCCAAAGACACTTGTGAATCCACGAATCCACGCGCGATACTATAACGCAGGCAAAACCCGCGTCAGGTAAGTATGCTTTTTCAGCGTCTGCCCTCGGTGAAAAAATCCACTTACCCCTAGGTCCTTGTGGTAGTGCTTTGCGCACTTCAGAAAACGTAGGCCAGCGGCCGTTCCTGCCATTGTCTGTTGTCTGAATTATCATCCCTCTTTCACCTCTTCCCCCTCTAAGGGCGGGCGGGGCTCCTGTAAACATAAAAGAATGCTATACCGTTGACTTTGTTTTGGATTGAATGTGTCTTCCCCAGAGGGAAGTGGGCCGCACTCGGAGGTAGTGCTATACCGAGGCAACCCGTGGCTGGGACGAGGCAAGCCTCTTTTCCACAGCCCAGTTCCAAAAATCAGTTTAATATATGAGCTGCTCAATGAGCAGCG
>NW_027078188.1:15295-17428 GCF_036669915.1 Pocillopora verrucosa | reverse complement strand
GATGCCGAAGCATGCCCTGGGTGAGGGGGGTGGTCGAGGGATCCTTCCCACGGTTTATGGTGGATAGTAGCAGGTCGCCCCCACAAGCCCTTGCGAGTCCCGCAGACGGTCCCAGAGGCTGACCCGTTTGGTATCTCCTCACTGTAAGATTTTAAAGCCAGATACACGCACCTACGGAGCTAAAACATTGTATAATAGGTTTTTAGGACACGTTATGTCTCTTGGGACCCCTCCCTCCCCTCCCTAGGGAATAGTGCTTCAAATCGATGCTCCTCAATGTGTTAACTGGGTTGAGGAAAATACATTAGGGTTAGGTAACGACTTCGGGGTTAGGGTAACCATTTCTTAGGGTTAGGGTAACAATTTCTTAGGGTTAGAGTATCGATTTCTTAGGGTTAGAGTAACGAAACTAGGGCTTTAGAATTTCAAATTCGCCTACACTCAGGGATGTGGCCGCTTTACAGCCTGAACCTGGCCGATAACAAGCAGAATT
The DNA here is from genome assembly GCF_036669915.1 of Pocillopora verrucosa. Taxonomy (NCBI): domain Eukaryota; kingdom Metazoa; phylum Cnidaria; class Anthozoa; order Scleractinia; family Pocilloporidae; genus Pocillopora; species Pocillopora verrucosa. Next base: position 16,935 of record NW_027078188.1, on the reverse strand, counting down.
TCGACCCCATTTCCTCGTCTACGACCATACCACAGGGAAAGCACCGGTTCTCGTCCGATCACCGAAGTTAAGCCCTGTCGGGCGGGGTTAGTACTTGGATGGGTGACCGCCTGGGAATACCCCGTGTTGTAGGCTTCAATTTTTTGTCTTGCGAACATCTCTAAACGTTTTATCCCAATAAATAGCTCTCCATACACCACAATTTCACATAGAGAGCCGTAGGTGAGTGTGTAAAAAATTCAAAGCAAAAAACGAGGGGGGGAAAACACCTTTTTGTCAAAAATCGGCCAGCTAATGGCGAAAACTCTAGTGCGATCGACTTTTCTTACAGAGCGCGCGCGAGCGAGTGAGCACGCGCGAGATGAACAGTTTATGATGTCAAATTCTACTTCTGTGATATCAAATCATTCCAAATAACGAACGAAAAAATGAATAGGAAAAAAACGCACACTTCTGAGACGCAGTTTTAAGCCATCGTGACGTGGCAAAACACTCGCACACTTCCAAGAGGAGGCGCGCGAAAAACGGCACTGAAAGTCGACAATGGTTGGATTCAGACTGCAAACGAATCGGGAAAAAGGTTCGATACTTTTACTACTCTGCTAGTTTGTTTCCTTCCCTCGTTCATTCGTTCACTCGCTTGCTCGCACAAAGGATACACTAACGATAGCAATAGCATTTCTAAAAGCGGCTCCAGTGACAATAAAACCGCTCAAAAGGTTCAAAGTGTACTCACGGTCCAAGTCGAATGCCCTTCTATGCTCGCTCGCTCGGTCGATCGGCCGTTTGGTTTCCTTTCATTTCCTTTCCCTTCGCGCGCATAGCACAGCACGGCACGGCACGCACAACCTGCAAATACAAACGAACAGGACTTTACACACAATAGAGCAGACAGGCCTTGAACAAAAACAGCCAGCAAAGTTACGCACCGCCCCGAAACTCACCTTGTTTCCTTCCTCCAGTCTCTCCAATGCACTTCTACCCCTCCAAACGTGCCAACACCTTGGCCAGTTGTGCGTCCTTTGCTTTCTTTGCAAGTCTACCGGTCCACTGCAAAAGCAAAAATACCCTCGATAGTCAGTAAGAGGGCCATATAGACATAGTTTGGATGACTTTTGCGGGGACGAGCGCGAACGCAGGTCCCCACTACCAGAAATTATACGCTCGAGTTACCCACATTTGGGGTAATCGCAAGGGTCAACCCAGTCGAAGTGCAATGAAAGGGCCTCGCCTTGAGAGGACTGCCTCCTTGATCACAGTACCTCCCGCGTCAGGTAAGTATGCTTTTTCAGCGTCTGCCCTCGGTGAAAAAATCCACTTACCCCTAGGTCCTTGTGGTAGTGCTTTGCGCACTTCAGAAAACGTAGGCCAGCGGCCGTTCCTGCCATTGTCTGTTGTCTGAATTATCATCCCTCTTTCACCTCTTCCCCCTCTAAGGGCGGGCGGGGCTCCTGTAAACATAAAAGAATGCTATACCGTTGACTTTGTTTTGGATTGAATGTGTCTTCCCCAGAGGGAAGTGGGCCGCACTCGGAGGTAGTGCTATACCGAGGCAACCCGTGGCTGGGACGAGGCAAGCCTCTTTTCCACAGCCCAGTTCCAAAAATCAGTTTAATATATGAGCTGCTCAATGAGCAGCG
>NW_027078188.1:13101-15232 GCF_036669915.1 Pocillopora verrucosa | reverse complement strand
GCTGCCGAAGCCTGCCCTGGGTGAGGGGGGTGGTCGAGGGATCCTTCCCACGGTTTATGGTGGATAGTAGCAGGTCGCCCCCACAAGCCCTTGCGATTCCCGCAGACGTTCCCAGAGGCTGACCCGTTTTGTATCTCCTCACTGTAAGATTTTAAAGCCAGATACACGCACCTACGGAGCTAAAACATTGTATAATAGGTTTTTAGGACACGTTATGTCTCTTGGGACCCCTCCCTCCCCTCCCTAGGGAATAGTGCTTCAAATCGATGCTCCTCAATGTGTTAACTGGGTTGAGGAAAATACATTAGGGTTAGGTAACGACTTCGGGGTTAGGGTAACCATTTCTTAGGGTTAGGGTAACAATTTCTTAGGGTTAGAGTATCGATTTCTTAGGGTTAGAGTAACGAAACTAGGGCTTTAGAATTTCAAATTCGCCTACACTCAGGGATGTGGCCGCTTTACAGCCTGAACCTGGCCGATAACAAGCAGAATTTCGACCCCATTTCCTCGTCTACGACCATACCACAGGGAAAGCACCGGTTCTCGTCCGATCACCGAAGTTAAGCCCTGTCGGGCGGGTTAGTACTTTGGATGGGTGACCGCCTGGGAATACCCCGTGTTGTAGGCTTCAATTTTTTGTCTTGCGAACATCTCTAAACGTTTTATCCCAATAAATAGCTCTCCATACACCACAATTTCACATAGAGAGCCGTAGGTGAGTGAGGAACAAAATCAAAGCAAAAAACGAGGGGGGGAAAACACCTTTTTGTCAAAATCGGCCAGCTAATGGCGAAAACTCTAGTGCGATCGACTTTTCTTACAGAGCGCGCGCGAGCGAGTGAGCACGCGCGAGATGAACAGTTTATGATGTCAAATTCTACTTCTGTGATATCAAATCATTCCAAATAACGAACGAAAAAATGAATAGGAAAAAAACGCACACTTCTGAGACGCAGTTTTAAGCCATCGTGACGTGGCAAAACACTCGCACACTTCCAAGAGGAGGCGCGCGAAAAACGGCACTGAAAGTCGACAATGGTTGGATTCAGACTGCAAACGAATCGGGAAAAAGGTTCGATACTTTTACTACTCTGCTAGTTTGTTTCCTTCCCTCGTTCATTCGTTCACTCGCTTGCTCGCACAAAGGATACACTAACGATAGCAATAGCATTTCTAAAAGCGGCTCCAGTGACAATAAAACCGCTCAAAAGGTTCAAAGTGTACTCACGGTCCAAGTCGAATGCCCTTCTATGCTCGCTCGCTCGGTCGATCGGCCGTTTGGTTTCCTTTCATTTCCTTTCCCTTCGCGCGCATAGCACAGCACGGCACGGCACGCACAACCTGCAAATACAAACGAACAGGACTTTACACACAATAGAGCAGACAGGCCTTGAACAAAAACAGCCAGCAAAGTTACGCACCGCCCCGAAACTCACCTTGTTTCCTTCCTCCAGTCTCTCCAATGCACTTCTACCCCTCCAAACGTGCCAACACCTTGGCCAGTTGTGCGTCCTTTGCTTTCTTTGCAAGTCTACCGGTCCACTGCAAAAGCAAAAATACCCTCGATAGTCAGTAAGAGGGCCATATAGACATAGTTTGGATGACTTTTGCGGGGACGAGCGCGAACGCAGGTCCCCACTACCAGAAATTATACGCTCGAGTTACCCACATTTGGGGTAATCGCAAGGGTCAACCCAGTCGAAGTGCAATGAAAGGGCCTCGCCTTGAGAGGACTGCCTCCTTGATCACAGTACCTCCCGCGTCAGGTAAGTATGCTTTTTCAGCGTCTGCCCTCGGTGAAAAATCCACTTACCCCTAGGTCCTTGTGGTAGTGCTTTGCGCACTTCAGAAAACGTAGGCCAGCGGCCGTTCCTGCCATTGTCTGTTGTCTGAATTATCATCCCTCTTTCACCTCTTCCCCCTCTAAGGGCGGGCGGGGCTCCTGTAAACATAAAAGAATGCTATACCGTTGACTTTGTTTTGGATTGAATGTGTCTTCCCCAGAGGGAAGTGGGCCGCACTCGGAGGTAGTGCTATACCGAGGCAACCCGTGGCTGGGACGAGGCAAGCCTCTTTTCCACAGCCCAGTTCCAAAAATCAGTTTAATATATGAGCTGCTCAATGAGCAGCG
>NW_027078188.1:10905-13038 GCF_036669915.1 Pocillopora verrucosa | reverse complement strand
GATGCCGAAGCATGCCCTGGGTGAGGGGGGTGGTCGAGGGATCCTTCCCACGGTTTATGGTGGATAGTAGCAGGTCGCCCCCACAAGCCCTTGCGAGTCCCGCAGACGGTCCCAGAGGCTGACCCGTTTGGTATCTCCTCACTGTAAGATTTTAAAGCCAGATACACGCACCTACGGAGCTAAAACATTGTATAATAGGTTTTTTAGGACACGTTATGTCTCTTGGGACCCCTCCCTCCCCTCCCTAGGGAATAGTGCTTCAAATCGATGCTCCTCAATGTGTTAACTGGGTTGAGGAAAATACATTAGGGTTAGGTAACGACTTCGGGGTTAGGGTAACCATTTCTTAGGGTTAGGGTAACAATTTCTTAGGGTTAGAGTATCGATTTCTTAGGGTTAGAGTAACGAAACTAGGGCTTTAGAATTTCAAATTCGCCTACACTCAGGGATGTGGCCGCTTTACCGCCTGAACCTGGCCGATAACAAGCAGAATTTCGACCCCATTTCCTCGTCTACGACCATACCACAGGGAAAGCACCGGTTCTCGTCCGATCACCGAAGTTAAGCCCTGTCGGGCGGGGTTAGTACTTGGATGGGTGACCGCCTGGGAATACCCCGTGTTGTAGGCTTCAATTTTTTGTCTTGCGAACATCTCTAAACGTTTTATCCCAATAAATAGCTCTCCATACACCACAATTTCACATAGAGAGCCGTAGGTGAGTGAGGAACAAAATCAAAGCAAAAAACGAGGGGGGAAAACACCTTTTTGTCAAAAATCGGCCAGCTAATGGCGAAAACTCTAGTGCGATCGACTTTTCTTACAGAGCGCGCGCGAGCGAGTGAGCACGCGCGAGATGAACAGTTTATGATGTCAAATTCTACTTCTGTGATATCAAATCATTCCAAATAACGAACGAAAAAATGAATAGGAAAAAAACGCACACTTCTGAGACGCAGTTTTAAGCCATCGTGACGTGGCAAAACACTCGCACACTTCCAAGAGGAGGCGCGCGAAAAACGGCACTGAAAGTCGACAATGGTTGGATTCAGACTGCAAACGAATCGGGAAAAAGGTTCGATACTTTTACTACTCTGCTAGTTTGTTTCCTTCCCTCGTTCATTCGTTCACTCGCTTGCTCGCACAAAGGATACACTAACGATAGCAATAGCATTTCTAAAAGCGGCTCCAGTGACAATAAAACCGCTCAAAAGGTTCAAAGTGTACTCACGGTCCAAGTCGAATGCCCTTCTATGCTCGCTCGCTCGGTCGATCGGCCGTTTGGTTTCCTTTCATTTCCTTTCCCTTCGCGCGCATAGCACAGCACGGCACGGCACGCACAACCTGCAAATACAAACGAACAGGACTTTACACACAATAGAGCAGACAGGCCTTGAACAAAACAGCCAGCAAAGTTACGCACCGCCCCGAAACTCACCTTGTTTCCTTCCTCCAGTCTCTCCAATGCACTTCTACCCCTCCAAACGTGCCAACACCTTGGCCAGTTGTGCGTCCTTTGCTTTCTTTGCAAGTCTACCGGTCCACTGCAAAAGCAAAAATACCCTCGATAGTCAGTAAGAGGGCCATATAGACATAGTTTGGATGACTTTTGCGGGGACGAGCGCGAACGCAGGTCCCCACTACCAGAAATTATACGCTCGAGTTACCCACATTTGGGGTAATCGCAAGGGTCAACCCAGTCGAAGTGCAATGAAAGGGCCTCGCCTTGAGAGGACTGCCTCCTTGATCACAGTACCTCCCGCGTCAGGTAAGTATGCTTTTTTCAGCGTCTGCCCTCGGTGAAAAAATCCACTTACCCCTAGGTCCTTGTGGTAGTGCTTTGCGCACTTCAGAAAACGTAGGCCAGCGGCCGTTCCTGCCATTGTCTGTTGTCTGAATTATCATCCCTCTTTCACCTCTTCCCCCTCTAAGGGCGGGCGGGGCTCCTGTAAACATAAAAGAATGCTATACCGTTGACTTTGTTTTGGATTGAATGTGTCTTCCCCAGAGGGAAGTGGGCCGCACTCGGAGGTAGTGCTATACCGAGGCAACCCGTGGCTGGGACGAGGCAAGCCTCTTTTCCACAGCCCAGTTCCAAAAATCAGTTTAATATATGAGCTGCTCAATGAGCAGCG
>NW_027078188.1:6468-10842 GCF_036669915.1 Pocillopora verrucosa | reverse complement strand
GATGCCGAAGCATGCCCTGGGTGAGGGGGGTGGTCGAGGGATCCTTCCCACGGTTTATGGTGGATAGTAGCAGGTCGCCCCCACAAGCCCTTGCGAGTCCCGCAGACGGTCCCAGAGGCTGACCCGTTTGGTATCTCCTCACTGTAAGATTTTAAAGCCAGATACACGCACCTACGGAGCTAAAACATTGTATAATAGGTTTTTAGGACACGTTATGTCTCTTGGGACCCCTCCCTCCCCTCCCTAGGGAATAGTGCTTCAAATCGATGCTCCTCAATGTGTTAACTGGGTTGAGGAAAATACATTAGGGTTAGGTAACGACTTCGGGGTTAGGGTAACCATTTCTTAGGGTTAGGGTAACAATTTCTTAGGGTTAGAGTATCGATTTCTTAGGGTTAGAGTAACGAAACTAGGGCTTTAGAATTTCAAATTCGCCTACACTCAGGGATGTGGCCGCTTTACAGCCTGAACCTGGCCGATAACAAGCAGAATTTCGACCCCATTTCCTCGTCTACGACCATACCACAGGGAAAGCACCGGTTCTCGTCCGATCACCGAAGTTAAGCCCTGTCGGGCGGGGTTAGTACTTGGATGGGTGACCGCCTGGGAATACCCCGTGTTGTAGGCTTCAATTTTTTGTCTTGCGAACATCTCTAAACGTTTTATCCCAATAAATAGCTCTCCATACACCACAATTTCACATAGAGAGCCGTAGGTGAGTGAGGAACAAAATCAAAGCAAAAAACGAGGGGGGGAAAACACCTTTTTGTCAAAAATCGGCCAGCTAATGGCGAAAACTCTAGTGCGATCGACTTTTCTTACAGAGCGCGCGCGAGCGAGTGAGCACGCGCGAGATGAACAGTTTATGATGTCAAATTCTACTTCTGTGATATCAAATCATTCCAAATAACGAACGAAAAAATGAATAGGAAAAAAACGCACACTTCTGAGACGCAGTTTTAAGCCATCGTGACGTGGCAAAACACTCGCACACTTCCAAGAGGAGGCGCGCGAAAAACGGCACTGAAAGTCGACAATGGTTGGATTCAGACTGCAAACGAATCGGGAAAAAGGTTCGATACTTTTACTACTCTGCTAGTTTGTTTCCTTCCCTCGTTCATTCGTTCACTCGCTTGCTCGCACAAAGGATACACTAACGATAGCAATAGCATTTCTAAAAGCGGCTCCAGTGACAATAAAACCGCTCAAAAGGTTCAAAGTGTACTCACGGTCCAAGTCGAATGCCCTTCTATGCTCGCTCGCTCGGTCGATCGGCCGTTTGGTTTCCTTTCATTTCCTTTCCCTTCGCGCGCATAGCACAGCACGGCACGGCACGCACAACCTGCAAATACAAACGAACAGGACTTTACACACAATAGAGCAGACAGGCCTTGAACAAAAACAGCCAGCAAAGTTACGCACCGCCCCGAAACTCACCTTGTTTCCTTCCTCCAGTCTCTCCAATGCACTTCTACCCCTCCAAACGTGCCAACACCTTGGCCAGTTGTGCGTCCTTTGCTTTCTTTGCAAGTCTACCGGTCCACTGCAAAAGCAAAAATACCCTCGATAGTCAGTAAGAGGGCCATATAGACATAGTTTGGATGACTTTTGCGGGGACGAGCGCGAACGCAGGTCCCCACTACCAGAAATTATACGCTCGAGTTACCCACATTTGGGGTAATCGCAAGGGTCAACCCAGTCGAAGTGCAATGAAAGGGCCTCGCCTTGAGAGGACTGCCTCCTTGATCACAGTACCTCCCGCGTCAGGTAAGTTTTTTTATATTTAAGGTGAACGGCCAGGCTCCCGTGAGGGCGGTGCAATGCCTGCCGATCTCAGACCTAATCCAACCCATGGCTGAAAGTGCAATGCCTTAGGGTTGGGTCCACCATAAACCGAGGGCCACCAGACACCAACTTCGTTGGGGAATCGAACCCCACCTCGCAAACATTGAACACACTCACACCCAAAAATTGAACACGCCCACTCCAAAACAAACGAACAAAAACGGATACAAAAACATAGAAAAACTATTATTTACAATATTACATTATTTAAAACCAGGACTTAAATACTTTATTCACATATTATTTACTTAGATAGTATTGTTTACTAATATTTACTACAATTTCTTCCTACATTTCGGAACTCCCACAACAGAAGGGGGGCAGAACGCTTCAGCAGCTCTGCAGCAAGAACTGCAGCAGTAGGGACCACAGGACGAGACTTAGAAACGCCATCATTTACAACATTAATTACACTATTATCCACATTGGTACTGGTAAAATTACAAACTGTGGCCTTCTTAACCCACAAAGCCTTGGCGGGAAGCCTCCGACATTGCCGACCATTGAGGTCCACAAACTCCACACACAAAACGTTATCATGCTCCGTAGGACCAATCTGGTCAACAAGAGAGCCCCTGAAACCAATCAAAAAGGAAGGGTCCCCCTGTACTTCAAGAAGATACTGCGCAAAACCCACTTCAGACTGCTCACCACTCGTATCCACTCTAGCGATACGAAGAAGATTTGGATCCACACTGAGAGACACCCCATTTTCCAAAACTACCGACACCAACTCCAAAAAATCCGTAGGGGAAACCTCACGCACCCTCATATCCCTGTAGGACAGAACAAAGGCTTGATCCTTAGAACAGCGGCATAACTCATCCCGATACCACTTCAAAACCTTCCTACGAATAACAGAATCTGCGGGGGTCTGCACATCCTCAGTCACTACAGGGACCGGGGGGCTAGCCCCAACTCAACAGGAGCACTAACTCGACTAGGGACAGGAACAGGGGTACTAACAGCAACCTCATCCTCCACATTAGCATCCACAGCATCCTCAATCGTATCCGAAACCTCATTCTCCACAACCCCATCTTCAACCACACCCTCGACTACATCCTCATCATCCTCATCCGAAACCACATTCTCCACAACCACATCTTCAACCGCACCCTCAATCACATCCACAACCACACCCTTATCCAAACCGGCAGAACTTTCAGAGACAACAGGCACAACAGTCCCAGAGGGGTCAGGGACCGCCTCAGGGACAGCTGCCTCTGTTGGAACAACAGACTGACCCCACGGCCGGACACACGCATGCGCTTTGTGGTCTGGGGAACCACACCTTCTACATTTTCCGTTGAACTGGCAATCTGCGGCCTTATGGCCATTAACTTTACATATCTGGCAGAACGGAGGGATACCCCTATACCAAACCCGCACAGGATAGTCGTCAATGCGGAACTCAGCAGGGACTGGATCCGATAATAACATCCTAAGAATCCGTGACCCAGTTAGAAGGCCCGGAATTCCTGAAAAATTCTGGTGCTTAATACTGATAACTTCTCCGTATTTTCTTAGCTCATCACAGATCAGAGCATCGTCACCTTCGGCAGGAAAATAGTGTACATACACAAAAGACGGCGGCTTATCAGAAGACGTCACACTAAGATCGTGCCCATCCAACGCCAGTGAACCCATACGCACAAATTCTTCTTTGTCTGAGACATTCTTAAAAGTAATACGAATCAAGCCCCTAGGGCAAAACTGAATGGCAGAAAGCCTTTCAAAATCAATATGCTCCCTAAGGAGAGCCATCACACGGTCCTTATCATAATTAGCCAACATCACTGACGCGTGAATCACGCACGTCCTGACACACTCAACACCCATGGCAAAAACAAACAACCCAAAAGTGGATGGGTGACCCGAAAAAACGGCAAAACCTGTGAGCTGGCAAAATACCACACTCAACAGGCCAAAAAAGCCAAGAAGAAAAGCCAATCCAGCCCAAGACTGGAAAAACAACCAGAGACTGGCTACCCCAGGTTACGGCAAGGAGCCGAGCATGAGTCCCTGGGAGGGTCACCAGAAAAAAACAGCCAAACCAGAACACAATAATACTTACAAAAAATCCTGCTTCTTTAATCCAAAGACACTTGTGAATCCACGAATCCACGCGCGATACTATAACGCAGGCAAAACCCGCGTCAGGTAAGTATGCTTTTTCAGCGTCTGCCCTCGGTGAAAAAATCCACTTACCCCTAGGTCCTTGTGGTAGTGCTTTGCGCACTTCAGAAAACGTAGGCCAGCGGCCGTTCCTGCCATTGTCTGTTGTCTGAATTATCATCCCTCTTTCACCTCTTCCCCCTCTAAGGGCGGGCGGGGCTCCTGTAAACATAAAAGAATGCTATACCGTTGACTTTGTTTTGGATTGAATGTGTCTTCCCCAGAGGGAAGTGGGCCGCACTCGGAGGTAGTGCTATACCGAGGCAACCCGTGGCTGGGACGAGGCAAGCCTCTTTTCCACAGCCCAGTTCCAAAAATCAGTTTAATATATGAGCTGCTCAATGAGCAGCG
>NW_027078188.1:4272-6405 GCF_036669915.1 Pocillopora verrucosa | reverse complement strand
GATGCCGAAGCATGCCCTGGGTGAGGGGGGTGGTCGAGGGATCCTTCCCACGGTTTATGGTGGATAGTAGCAGGTCGCCCCCACAAGCCCTTGCGAGTCCCGCAGACGGTCCCAGAGGCTGACCCGTTTGGTATCTCCTCACTGTAAGATTTTAAAGCCAGATACACGCACCTACGGAGCTAAAACATTGTATAATAGGTTTTTAGGACACGTTATGTCTCTTGGGACCCCTCCCTCCCCTCCCTAGGGAATAGTGCTTCAAATCGATGCTCCTCAATGTGTTAACTGGGTTGAGGAAAATACATTAGGGTTAGGTAACGACTTCGGGGTTAGGGTAACCATTTCTTAGGGTTAGGGTAACAATTTCTTAGGGTTAGAGTATCGATTTCTTAGGGTTAGAGTAACGAAACTAGGGCTTTAGAATTTCAAATTCGCCTACACTCAGGGATGTGGCCGCTTTACAGCCTGAACCTGGCCGATAACAAGCAGAATTTCGACCCCATTTCCTCGTCTACGACCATACCACAGGGAAAGCACCGGTTCTCGTCCGATCACCGAAGTTAAGCCCTGTCGGGCGGGGTTAGTACTTGGATGGGTGACCGCCTGGGAATACCCCGTGTTGTAGGCTTCAATTTTTTGTCTTGCGAACATCTCTAAACGTTTTATCCCAATAAATAGCTCTCCATACACCACAATTTCACATAGAGAGCCGTAGGTGAGTGAGGAACAAAATCAAAGCAAAAAACGAGGGGGGGAAAACACCTTTTTGTCAAAAATCGGCCAGCTAATGGCGAAAACTCTAGTGCGATCGACTTTTCTTACAGAGCGCGCGCGAGCGAGTGAGCACGCGCGAGATGAACAGTTTATGATGTCAAATTCTACTTCTGTGATATCAAATCATTCCAAATAACGAACGAAAAAATGAATAGGAAAAAAACGCACACTTCTGAGACGCAGTTTTAAGCCATCGTGACGTGGCAAAACACTCGCACACTTCCAAGAGGAGGCGCGCGAAAAACGGCACTGAAAGTCGACAATGGTTGGATTCAGACTGCAAACGAATCGGGAAAAAGGTTCGATACTTTTACTACTCTGCTAGTTTGTTTCCTTCCCTCGTTCATTCGTTCACTCGCTTGCTCGCACAAAGGATACACTAACGATAGCAATAGCATTTCTAAAAGCGGCTCCAGTGACAATAAAACCGCTCAAAAGGTTCAAAGTGTACTCACGGTCCAAGTCGAATGCCCTTCTATGCTCGCTCGCTCGGTCGATCGGCCGTTTGGTTTCCTTTCATTTCCTTTCCCTTCGCGCGCATAGCACAGCACGGCACGGCACGCACAACCTGCAAATACAAACGAACAGGACTTTACACACAATAGAGCAGACAGGCCTTGAACAAAAACAGCCAGCAAAGTTACGCACCGCCCCGAAACTCACCTTGTTTCCTTCCTCCAGTCTCTCCAATGCACTTCTACCCCTCCAAACGTGCCAACACCTTGGCCAGTTGTGCGTCCTTTGCTTTCTTTGCAAGTCTACCGGTCCACTGCAAAAGCAAAAATACCCTCGATAGTCAGTAAGAGGGCCATATAGACATAGTTTGGATGACTTTTGCGGGGACGAGCGCGAACGCAGGTCCCCACTACCAGAAATTATACGCTCGAGTTACCCACATTTGGGGTAATCGCAAGGGTCAACCCAGTCGAAGTGCAATGAAAGGGCCTCGCCTTGAGAGGACTGCCTCCTTGATCACAGTACCTCCCGCGTCAGGTAAGTATGCTTTTTCAGCGTCTGCCCTCGGTGAAAAAATCCACTTACCCCTAGGTCCTTGTGGTAGTGCTTTGCGCACTTCAGAAAACGTAGGCCAGCGGCCGTTCCTGCCATTGTCTGTTGTCTGAATTATCATCCCTCTTTCACCTCTTCCCCCTCTAAGGGCGGGCGGGGCTCCTGTAAACATAAAAGAATGCTATACCGTTGACTTTGTTTTGGATTGAATGTGTCTTCCCCAGAGGGAAGTGGGCCGCACTCGGAGGTAGTGCTATACCGAGGCAACCCGTGGCTGGGACGAGGCAAGCCTCTTTTCCACAGCCCAGTTCCAAAAATCAGTTTAATATATGAGCTGCTCAATGAGCAGCG
>NW_027078188.1:2076-4209 GCF_036669915.1 Pocillopora verrucosa | reverse complement strand
GATGCCGAAGCATGCCCTGGGTGAGGGGGGTGGTCGAGGGATCCTTCCCACGGTTTATGGTGGATAGTAGCAGGTCGCCCCCACAAGCCCTTGCGAGTCCCGCAGACGGTCCCAGAGGCTGACCCGTTTGGTATCTCCTCACTGTAAGATTTTAAAGCCAGATACACGCACCTACGGAGCTAAAACATTGTATAATAGGTTTTTAGGACACGTTATGTCTCTTGGGACCCCTCCCTCCCCTCCCTAGGGAATAGTGCTTCAAATCGATGCTCCTCAATGTGTTAACTGGGTTGAGGAAAATACATTAGGGTTAGGTAACGACTTCGGGGTTAGGGTAACCATTTCTTAGGGTTAGGGTAACAATTTCTTAGGGTTAGAGTATCGATTTCTTAGGGTTAGAGTAACGAAACTAGGGCTTTAGAATTTCAAATTCGCCTACACTCAGGGATGTGGCCGCTTTACAGCCTGAACCTGGCCGATAACAAGCAGAATTTCGACCCCATTTCCTCGTCTACGACCATACCACAGGGAAAGCACCGGTTCTCGTCCGATCACCGAAGTTAAGCCCTGTCGGGCGGGGTTAGTACTTGGATGGGTGACCGCCTGGGAATACCCCGTGTTGTAGGCTTCAATTTTTTGTCTTGCGAACATCTCTAAACGTTTTATCCCAATAAATAGCTCTCCATACACCACAATTTCACATAGAGAGCCGTAGGTGAGTGAGGAACAAAATCAAAGCAAAAAACGAGGGGGGAAAACACCTTTTTGTCAAAAATCGGCCAGCTAATGGCGAAAACTCTAGTGCGATCGACTTTTCTTACAGAGCGCGCGCGAGCGAGTGAGCACGCGCGAGATGAACAGTTTATGATGTCAAATTCTACTTCTGTGATATCAAATCATTCCAAATAACGAACGAAAAAATGAATAGGAAAAAAAACGCACACTTCTGAGACGCAGTTTTAAGCCATCGTGACGTGGCAAAACACTCGCACACTTCCAAGAGGAGGCGCGCGAAAAACGGCACTGAAAGTCGACAATGGTTGGATTCAGACTGCAAACGAATCGGGAAAAAGGTTCGATACTTTTACTACTCTGCTAGTTTGTTTCCTTCCCTCGTTCATTCGTTCACTCGCTTGCTCGCACAAAGGATACACTAACGATAGCAATAGCATTTCTAAAAGCGGCTCCAGTGACAATAAAACCGCTCAAAAGGTTCAAAGTGTACTCACGGTCCAAGTCGAATGCCCTTCTATGCTCGCTCGCTCGGTCGATCGGCCGTTTGGTTTCCTTTCATTTCCTTTCCCTTCGCGCGCATAGCACAGCACGGCACGGCACGCACAACCTGCAAATACAAACGAACAGGACTTTACACACAATAGAGCAGACAGGCCTTGAACAAAAACAGCCAGCAAAGTTACGCACCGCCCCGAAACTCACCTTGTTTCCTTCCTCCAGTCTCTCCAATGCACTTCTACCCCTCCAAACGTGCCAACACCTTGGCCAGTTGTGCGTCCTTTGCTTTCTTTGCAAGTCTACCGGTCCACTGCAAAAGCAAAAATACCCTCGATAGTCAGTAAGAGGGCCATATAGACATAGTTTGGATGACTTTTGCGGGGACGAGCGCGAACGCAGGTCCCCACTACCAGAAATTATACGCTCGAGTTACCCACATTTGGGGTAATCGCAAGGGTCAACCCAGTCGAAGTGCAATGAAAGGGCCTCGCCTTGAGAGGACTGCCTCCTTGATCACAGTACCTCCCGCGTCAGGTAAGTATGCTTTTTCAGCGTCTGCCCTCGGTGAAAAAATCCACTTACCCCTAGGTCCTTGTGGTAGTGCTTTGCGCACTTCAGAAAACGTAGGCCAGCGGCCGTTCCTGCCATTGTCTGTTGTCTGAATTATCATCCCTCTTTCACCTCTTCCCCCTCTAAGGGCGGGCGGGGCTCCTGTAAACATAAAAGAATGCTATACCGTTGACTTTGTTTTGGATTGAATGTGTCTTCCCCAGAGGGAAGTGGGCCGCACTCGGAGGTAGTGCTATACCGAGGCAACCCGTGGCTGGGACGAGGCAAGCCTCTTTTCCACAGCCCAGTTCCAAAAATCAGTTTAATATATGAGCTGCTCAATGAGCAGCG
>NW_027078188.1:0-2013 GCF_036669915.1 Pocillopora verrucosa | reverse complement strand
GATGCCGAAGCATGCCCTGGTGAGGGGGTGGTCGAGGGATCCTTCCCACGGTTTATGGTGGATAGTAGCAGGTCGCCCCCACAAGCCCTTGCGAGTCCCGCAGACGGTCCCCAGAGGCTTACCCGTTTGTAATCTCCTCACTGTAAGATTTTAAAGCCAGATACACGCACCTACGGAGCTAAAACATTGTATAATAGGTTTTTAGGACACGTTATGTCTCTTGGGACCCCTCCCTCCCCTCCCTAGGGAATAGTGCTTCAAATCGATGCTCCTCAATGTGTTAACTGGGTTGAGGAAAATACATTAGGGTTAGGTAACGACTTCGGGGTTAGGGTAACCATTTCTTAGGGTTAGGGTAACAATTTCTTAGGGTTAGAGTATCGATTTCTTAGGGTTAGAGTAACGAAACTAGGGCTTTAGAATTTCAAATTCGCCTACACTCAGGGATGTGGCCGCTTTACAGCCTGAACCTGGCCGATAACAAGCAGAATTTCGACCCCATTTCCTCGTCTACGACCATACCACAGGGAAAGCACCGGTTCTCGTCCGATCACCGAAGTTAAGCCCTGTCGGGCGGGTTAGTACTTGGATGGGTGACCGCCTGGGAATACCCCGTGTTGTAGGCTTCAATTTTTTGTCTTGCGAACATCTCTAAACGTTTTATCCCAATAAATAGCTCTCCATACACCACAATTTCACATAGAGAGCCGTAGGTGAGTGAGGAACAAAATCAAAGCAAAAAACGAGGGGGGAAAACACCTTTTTGTCAAAAATCGGCCAGCTAATGGCGAAAACTCTAGTGCGATCGACTTTTCTTACAGAGCGCGCGCGAGCGAGTGAGCACGCGCGAGATGAACAGTTTATGATGTCAAATTCTACTTCTGTGATATCAAATCATTCCAAATAACGAACGAAAAAATGAATAGGAAAAAAACGCACACTTCTGAGACGCAGTTTTAAGCCATCGTGACGTGGCAAAACACTCGCACACTTCCAAGAGGAGGCGCGCGAAAAACGGCACTGAAAGTCGACAATGGTTGGATTCAGACTGCAAACGAATCGGGAAAAAGGTTCGATACTTTTACTACTCTGCTAGTTTGTTTCCTTCCCTCGTTCATTCGTTCACTCGCTTGCTCGCACAAAGGATACACTAACGATAGCAATAGCATTTCTAAAAGCGGCTCCAGTGACAATAAAACCGCTCAAAAGGTTCAAAGTGTACTCACGGTCCAAGTCGAATGCCCTTCTATGCTCGCTCGCTCGGTCGATCGGCCGTTTGGTTTCCTTTCATTTCCTTTCCCTTCGCGCGCATAGCACAGCACGGCACGGCACGCACAACCTGCAAATACAAACGAACAGGACTTTACACACAATAGAGCAGACAGGCCTTGAACAAAAACAGCCAGCAAAGTTACGCACCGCCCCGAAACTCACCTTGTTTCCTTCCTCCAGTCTCTCCAATGCACTTCTACCCCTCCAAACGTGCCAACACCTTGGCCAGTTGTGCGTCCTTTGCTTTCTTTGCAAGTCTACCGGTCCACTGCAAAAGCAAAAATACCCTCGATAGTCAGTAAGAGGGCCATATAGACATAGTTTGGATGACTTTTGCGGGGACGAGCGCGAACGCAGGTCCCCACTACCAGAAATTATACGCTCGAGTTACCCACATTTGGGGTAATCGCAAGGGTCAACCCAGTCGAAGTGCAATGAAGGGCCTCGCCTTGAGAGGACTGCCTCCTTGATCACAGCCTACCTCCCGCGTCAGGTAAGTTTTTTTATATTTAAGGTGAACGGCCAGGCTCCCGTGAGGCGTGCAATGCCTGCCGATCTCAGACCTAATCCAACCCATGGCTGAAGTGCAATGCCTTAGGGTTGGGTCCACCATAAACCGAGGGCCACCAGACACCAACTTCGTGGGGAATCGAACCCCACCTCGCAAACATTGAACACACTCACACCCAAAAATTGAACACGCCCACTCCAAAACAACGAACAAAAACGGATACAAAACAT
>NW_027078187.1:48107-49563 GCF_036669915.1 Pocillopora verrucosa | reverse complement strand
GAGGAAGGAAACAAGGTGAGTTTCGGGGCGGTGCGTAACTTTGCGGCTGTTTTTTGTTCAAGGCCTGTCTGCTCTATTGTGTGTAAAGTCCTGTTCGTTTGTATTTGCAGGTTGTGCGTGCCGTGCCGTGCTGTGCTATGCGCGCGAAGGGAAAGGAAATGAAAGGAAACCAAACGGCCGATCGGACCGAGCGAGCGAGCATAGAAGGGCATTCGACTTGGACCGTGAGTACACTTTGAACTTTTGAGCGGTTTTATTGTCACTGGAGCCGCTTTTAGAAATGCTATTGCTATCGTTAGTGTATCCTTTGTGCGAGCAAGAGAGCAGCGAGTGAACGAATGAACGAGGGAAGGAAACAAACTAGCAGAGTAGTAAAAGTATCGACCTTTTCCCGATTCGTTTGCAGTCTGAATCCAACCATTGTCGACTTTCAGTGCCGTTTTTTCGCGCGCCTCCTCTTGGAAGTGTGCGAGTGTTTTGCCACGTCACGATGGCTTAAAACTGCGTCTCAGAAGTGTGCGTTTTTTCCTATTCATTTTTTCGTTCGTTATTTGGAATGATTTGATATCACAGAAGTAGAATTTGACATCATAAACTGTTCATCTCGCGCGTGCTCACTCGCTCGCGCGCGCGCTCTGTAAGAAAAGTCGATCGCACTAGAGTTTTCGCCATTAGCTGGCCGATTTTTGACAAAAAGGTGTTTTCCCCCCCTCGTTTTTGCTTTGATTTTGTTCCTCACTCACCTACGGCTCTCTATGTGAATTTGTGGTGTATGGAGAGCTATTTATTGGGATAAAACGTTTAGAGATGTTCGCAAGACAAAAAATTGAAGCCTACAACACGGGGTATTCCAGGCGGTCACCCATCCAAGTACTAACCCCGCCCGACAGGGCTTAACTTCGGTGATCGGACGAGAACCGGTGCTTTCCCTGTGGTATGGTCGTAGACGAGGAAATGGGGTCGAAATTCTGCTTGTTATCGGCCAGGTTCAGGCTGTAAAGCGGCCACATCCCTGAGTGTAGGCGAATTTGAAATTCTAAAGCCCTAGTTTCGTTACTCTAACCCTAAGAAATCGATACTCTAACCCTAAGAAATTGTTACCCTAACCCTAAGAAATGGTTACCCTAACCCCGAAGTCGTTACCTAACCCTAATGTATTTTCCTCAACCCAGTTAACACATTGAGGAGCATCGATTTGAAGCACTATTCCCTAGGGAGGGGAGGGAGGGTCCCAAGAGACATAACGTGTCCTAAAAACCTATTATACAATGTTTTAGCTCCGTAGGTGCGTGTATCTGGCTTTAAAAATCTTACAGTGAGGAGATACCAAACGGGTCAGCCTCTGGGACCGTCTGCGGGACTCGCAAGGGCTTGTGGGGGCGACCTGCTACTATCCACCATAAACCGTGGGAAGGATCCCTCGACCACCCCCCTCCCAGGGCATGCTTCGGCATCG
>NW_027078187.1:45915-48044 GCF_036669915.1 Pocillopora verrucosa | reverse complement strand
GCTGCTCATTGAGCAGCTCATATATTAAACTGATTTTTGGAACTGGGCTGTGGAAAAGAGGCTTGCCTCGTCCCAGCCACGGGTTGCCTCGGTATAGCACTACCTCCGAGTGCGGCCCACTTCCCTCTGGGGAAGACACATTCAATCCAAAACAAAGTCAACGGTATAGCATTCTTTTATGTTTACAGGAGCCCCGCCCGCCCTTAGAGGGGGAAGAGGTGAAAGAGGGATGATAATTCAGACAACAGACAATGGCAGGAACGGCCGCTGGCCTACGTTTTCTGAAGTGCGCAAAGCACTACCACAAGGACCTAGGGGTAAGTGGATTTTTTTCACCGAGGGCAGACGCTGAAAAAGCATACTTACCTGACGCGGGAGGTACTGTGATCAAGGAGGCAGTCCTCTCAAGGCGAGGCCCTTTCATTGCACTTCGACTGGGTTGACCCTTGCGATTACCCCAAATGTGGGTAACTCGAGCGTATAATTTCTGGTAGTGGGGACCTGCGTTCGCGCTCGTCCCCGCAAAAGTCATCCAAACTATGTCTATATGGCCCTCTTACTGACTATCGAGGGTATTTTTGCTTTTGCAGTGGACCGGTAGACTTGCAAAGAAAGCAAAGGACGCACAACTGGCCAAGGTGTTGGCACGTTTGGAGGGGTAGAAGTGCATTGGAGAGACTGGAGGAAGGAAACAAGGTGAGTTTCGGGGCGGTGCGTAACTTTGCTGGCTGTTTTTGTTCAAGGCCTGTCTGCTCTATTGTGTGTAAAGTCCTGTTCGTTTGTATTTGCAGGTTGTGCGTGCCGTGCCGTGCTGTGCTATGCGCGCGAAGGGAAAGGAAATGAAAGGAAACCAAACGGCCGATCGACCGAGCGAGCGAGCATAGAAGGGCATTCGACTTGGACCGTGAGTACACTTTGAACCTTTTGAGCGGTTTTATTGTCACTGGAGCCGCTTTTAGAAATGCTATTGCTATCGTTAGTGTATCCTTTGTGCGAGCAAGCGAGTGAACGAATGAACGAGGGAAGGAAACAAACTAGCAGAGTAGTAAAAGTATCGAACCTTTTTCCCGATTCGTTTGCAGTCTGAATCCAACCATTGTCGACTTTCAGTGCCGTTTTTCGCGCGCCTCCTCTTGGAAGTGTGCGAGTGTTTTGCCACGTCACGATGGCTTAAAACTGCGTCTCAGAAGTGTGCGTTTTTTTCCTATTCATTTTTTCGTTCGTTATTTGGAATGATTTGATATCACAGAAGTAGAATTTGACATCATAAACTGTTCATCTCGCGCGTGCTCACTCGCTCGCGCGCGCTCTGTAAGAAAAGTCGATCGCACTAGAGTTTTCGCCATTAGCTGGCCGATTTTTGACAAAAAGGTGTTTTCCCCCCCTCGTTTTTTGCTTTGATTTTGTTCCTCACTCACCTACGGCTCTCTATGTGAAATTGTGGTGTATGGAGAGCTATTTATTGGGATAAAACGTTTAGAGATGTTCGCAAGACAAAAAATTGAAGCCTACAACACGGGGTATTCCCAGGCGGTCACCCATCCAAGTACTAACCCCGCCCGACAGGGCTTAACTTCGGTGATCGGACGAGAACCGGTGCTTTCCCTGTGGTATGGTCGTAGACGAGGAAATGGGGTCGAAATTCTGCTTGTTATCGGCCAGGTTCAGGCTGTAAAGCGGCCACATCCCTGAGTGTAGGCGAATTTGAAATTCTAAAGCCCTAGTTTCGTTACTCTAACCCTAAGAAATCGATACTCTAACCCTAAGAAATTGTTACCCTAACCCTAAGAAATGGTTACCCTAACCCCGAAGTCGTTACCTAACCCTAATGTATTTTCCTCAACCCAGTTAACACATTGAGGAGCATCGATTTGAAGCACTATTCCCTAGGGAGGGAGGGGTCCCAAGAGACATAACGTGTCCTAAAAACCTATTATACAATGTTTTAGCTCCGTAGGTGCGTGTATCTGGCTTTAAAATCTTACAGTGAGGAGATACCAAACGGGTCAGCCTCTGGGACCGTCTGCGGGACTCGCAAGGGCTTGTGGGGGCGACCTGCTACTATCCACCATAAACCGTGGGAAGGATCCCTCGACCACCCCCCTCACCCAGGGCATGCTTCGGCATCG
>NW_027078187.1:43719-45852 GCF_036669915.1 Pocillopora verrucosa | reverse complement strand
GCTGCTCATTGAGCAGCTCATATATTAAACTGATTTTTGGAACTGGGCTGTGGAAAAGAGGCTTGCCTCGTCCCAGCCACGGGTTGCCTCGGTATAGCACTACCTCCGAGTGCGGCCCACTTCCCTCTGGGGAAGACACATTCAATCCAAAACAAAGTCAACGGTATAGCATTCTTTTATGTTTACAGGAGCCCCGCCCGCCCTTAGAGGGGGAAGAGGTGAAAGAGGGATGATAATTCAGACAACAGACAATGGCAGGAACGGCCGCTGGCCTACGTTTTCTGAAGTGCGCAAAGCACTACCACAAGGACCTAGGGGTAAGTGGATTTTTTCACCGAGGGCAGACGCTGAAAAAGCATACTTACCTGACGCGGGAGGTACTGTGATCAAGGAGGCAGTCCTCTCAAGGCGAGGCCCTTTCATTGCACTTCGACTGGGTTGACCCTTGCGATTACCCCAAATGTGGGTAACTCGAGCGTATAATTTCTGGTAGTGGGGACCTGCGTTCGCGCTCGTCCCCGCAAAAGTCATCCAAACTATGTCTATATGGCCCTCTTACTGACTATCGAGGGTATTTTTGCTTTTGCAGTGGACCGGTAGACTTGCAAAGAAAGCAAAGGACGCACAACTGGCCAAGGTGTTGGCACGTTTGGAGGGGTAGAAGTGCATTGGAGAGACTGGAGGAAGGAAACAAGGTGAGTTTCGGGGCGGTGCGTAACTTTGCTGGCTGTTTTTGTTCAAGGCCTGTCTGCTCTATTGTGTGTAAAGTCCTGTTCGTTTGTATTTGCAGGTTGTGCGTGCCGTGCCGTGCTGTGCTATGCGCGCGAAGGGAAAGGAAATGAAAGGAAACCAAACGGCCGATCGACCGAGCGAGCGAGCATAGAAGGGCATTCGACTTGGACCGTGAGTACACTTTGAACCTTTTGAGCGGTTTTATTGTCACTGGAGCCGCTTTTAGAAATGCTATTGCTATCGTTAGTGTATCCTTTGTGCGAGCAAGCGAGTGAACGAATGAACGAGGGAAGGAAACAAACTAGCAGAGTAGTAAAAGTATCGAACCTTTTTCCCGATTCGTTTGCAGTCTGAATCCAACCATTGTCGACTTTCAGTGCCGTTTTTCGCGCGCCTCCTCTTGGAAGTGTGCGAGTGTTTTGCCACGTCACGATGGCTTAAAACTGCGTCTCAGAAGTGTGCGTTTTTTTCCTATTCATTTTTTCGTTCGTTATTTGGAATGATTTGATATCACAGAAGTAGAATTTGACATCATAAACTGTTCATCTCGCGCGTGCTCACTCGCTCGCGCGCGCTCTGTAAGAAAAGTCGATCGCACTAGAGTTTTCGCCATTAGCTGGCCGATTTTTGACAAAAAGGTGTTTTCCCCCCCTCGTTTTTTGCTTTGATTTTGTTCCTCACTCACCTACGGCTCTCTATGTGAAATTGTGGTGTATGGAGAGCTATTTATTGGGATAAAACGTTTAGAGATGTTCGCAAGACAAAAAATTGAAGCCTACAACACGGGGTATTCCCAGGCGGTCACCCATCCAAGTACTAACCCCGCCCGACAGGGCTTAACTTCGGTGATCGGACGAGAACCGGTGCTTTCCCTGTGGTATGGTCGTAGACGAGGAAATGGGGTCGAAATTCTGCTTGTTATCGGCCAGGTTCAGGCTGTAAAGCGGCCACATCCCTGAGTGTAGGCGAATTTGAAATTCTAAAGCCCTAGTTTCGTTACTCTAACCCTAAGAAATCGATACTCTAACCCTAAGAAATTGTTACCCTAACCCTAAGAAATGGTTACCCTAACCCCGAAGTCGTTACCTAACCCTAATGTATTTTCCTCAACCCAGTTAACACATTGAGGAGCATCGATTTGAAGCACTATTCCCTAGGGAGGGGAGGGAGGGGTCCCAAGAGACATAACGTGTCCTAAAAACCTATTATACAATGTTTTAGCTCCGTAGGTGCGTGTATCTGGCTTTAAAATCTTACAGTGAGGAGATACCAAACGGGTCAGCCTCTGGGACCGTCTGCGGGACTCGCAAGGGCTTGTGGGGGCGACCTGCTACTATCCACCATAAACCGTGGGAAGGATCCCTCGACCACCCCCCTCACCCAGGGCATGCTTCGGCATCG
>NW_027078187.1:29630-43656 GCF_036669915.1 Pocillopora verrucosa | reverse complement strand
GCTGCTCATTGAGCAGCTCATATATTAAACTGATTTTTGGAACTGGGCTGTGGAAAAGAGGCTTGCCTCGTCCCAGCCACGGGTTGCCTCGGTATAGCACTACCTCCGAGTGCGGCCCACTTCCCTCTGGGGAAGACACATTCAATCCAAAACAAAGTCAACGGTATAGCATTCTTTTATGTTTACAGGAGCCCCGCCCGCCCTTAGAGGGGGAAGAGGTGAAAGAGGGATGATAATTCAGACAACAGACAATGGCAGGAACGGCCGCTGGCCTACGTTTTCTGAAGTGCGCAAAGCACTACCACAAGGACCTAGGGGTAAGTGGATTTTTTCACCGAGGGCAGACGCTGAAAAAGCATACTTACCTGACGCGGGTTTTGCCTGCGTTATAGTATCGCGCGTGGATTCGTGGATTCACAAGTGTCTTTGGATTAAAGAAGCAGGATTTTTTGTAAGTATTATTGTGTTCTGGTTTGGCTGTTTTTTTCTGGTGACCCTCCCAGGGACTCATGCTCGGCTCCTTGCCGTAACCTGGGGTAGCCAGTCTCTGGTTGTTTTTCCAGTCTTGGGCTGGATTGGCTTTTCTTCTTGGCTTTTTTGGCCTGTTGAGTGTGGTATTTTGCCAGCTCACAGGTTTTGCCGTTTTTTCGGGTCACCCATCCACTTTTGGGTTGTTTGTTTTTGCCATGGGTGTTGAGTGTGTCAGGACGTGCGTGATTCACGCGTCAGTGATGTTGGCTAATTATGATAAGGACCGTGTGATGGCTCTCCTTAGGGAGCATATTGATTTTGAAAGGCTTTCTGCCATTCAGTTTTGCCCTAGGGGCTTGATTCGTATTACTTTTAAGAATGTCTCAGACAAAGAAGAATTTGTGCGTATGGGTTCACTGGCGTTGGATGGGCACGATCTTAGTGTGACGTCTTCTGATAAGCCGCCGTCTTTTGTGTATGTACACTATTTTCCTGCCGAAGGTGACGATGCTCTGATCTGTGATGAGCTAAGAAATACGGAGAAGTTATCAGTATTAAGCACCAGAATTTTTCAGGAATTCCGGGCCTTCTAACTGGGTCACGGATTCTTAGGATGTTATTATCGGATCCAGTCCCTGCTGAGTTCCGCATTGACGACTATCCTGTGCGGGTTTGGTATAGGGGTATCCCTCCGTTCTGCCAGATATGTAAAGTTAATGGCCATAAGGCCGCAGATTGCCAGTTCAACGGAAAATGTAGAAGGTGTGGTTCCCCAGACCACAAAGCGCATGCGTGTGTCCGGCCGTGGGGTCAGTCTGTTGTTCCAACAGAGGCAGCTGTCCTGAGGCGGTCCCTGACCCCTCTGGGACTGTTGTGCCTGTTGTCTCTGAAAGTTCTGCCGGTTTGGATAAGGGTGTGGTTGTGGATGTGATTGAGGGTGCGGTTGAAGATGTGGTTGTGGAGAATGTGGTTTCGGATGAGGATGATGAGGATGTAGTCGAGGGTGTGGTTGAAGATGGGGTTGTGGAGAATGAGGTTTCGGATACGATTGAGGATGCTGTGGATGCTAATGTGGAGGATGAGGTTGCTGTTAGTACCCCTGTTCCTGTCCCTAGTCGAGTTAGTGCTCCTGTTGAGTTGGGGCTAGCCCCCCCGGTCCCTGTAGTGACTGAGGATGTGCAGACCCCCGCAGATTCTGTTATTCGTAGGAAGGTTTTGAAGTGGTATCGGGATGAGTTATGCCGCTGTTCTAAGGATCAAGCCTTTGTTCTGTCCTACAGGGATATGAGGGTGCGTGAGGTTTCCCCTACGGATTTTTTGGAGTTGGTGTCGGTAGTTTTGGAAAATGGGGTGTCTCTCAGTGTGGATCCAAATCTTCTTCGTATCGCTAGAGTGGATACGAGTGGTGAGCAGTCTGAAGTGGGTTTTGCGCAGTATCTTCTTGAAGTACAGGGGGACCCTTCCTTTTTGATTGGTTTCAGGGGCTCTCTTGTTGACCAGATTGGTCCTACGGAGCATGATAACGTTTTGTGTGTGGAGTTTGTGGACCTCAATGGTCGGCAATGTCGGAGGCTTCCCGCCAAGGCTTTGTGGGTTAAGAAGGCCACAGTTTGTAATTTTACCAGTACCAATGTGGATAATAGTGTAATTAATGTTGTAAATGATGGCGTTTCTAAGTCTCGTCCTGTGGTCCCTACTGCTGCAGTTCTTGCTGCAGAGCTGCTGAAGCGTTCTGCCCCCCTTCTGTTGTGGGAGTTCCGAAATGTAGGAAGAAATTGTAGTAAATATTAGTAAACAATACTATCTAAGTAAATAATATGTGAATAAAGTATTTAAGTCCTGGTTTTAAATAATGTAATATTGTAAATAATAGTTTTTCTATGTTTTTGTATCCGTTTTTGTTCGTTTGTTTTGGAGTGGGCGTGTTCAATTTTTGGGTGTGAGTGTGTTCAATGTTTGCGAGGTGGGGTTCGATTCCCCAACGAAGTTGGTGTCTGGTGGCCCTCGGTTTATGGTGGACCCAACCCTAAGGCATTGCACTTTCAGCCATGGGTTGGATTAGGTCTGAGATCGGCAGGCATTGCACCGCCCTCACGGGAGCCTGGCCGTTCACCTTAAATATAAAAAAACTTACCTGACGCGGGAGGTACTGTGATCAAGGAGGCAGTCCTCTCAAGGCGAGGCCCTTTCATTGCACTTCGACTGGGTTGACCCTTGCGATTACCCCAAATGTGGGTAACTCGAGCGTATAATTTCTGGTAGTGGGGACCTGCGTTCGCGCTCGTCCCCGCAAAAGTCATCCAAACTATGTCTATATGGCCCTCTTACTGACTATCGAGGGTATTTTTGCTTTTGCAGTGGACCGGTAGACTTGCAAAGAAAGCAAAGGACGCACAACTGGCCAAGGTGTTGGCACGTTTGGAGGGGTAGAAGTGCATTGGAGAGACTGGAGGAAGGAAACAAGGTGAGTTTCGGGGCGGTGCGTAACTTTGCTGGCTGTTTTTGTTCAAGGCCTGTCTGCTCTATTGTGTGTAAAGTCCTGTTCGTTTGTATTTGCAGGTTGTGCGTGCCGTGCCGTGCTGTGCTATGCGCGCGAAGGGAAAGGAAATGAAAGGAAACCAAACGGCCGATCGACCGAGCGAGCGAGCATAGAAGGGCATTCGACTTGGACCGTGAGTACACTTTGAACCTTTTGAGCGGTTTTATTGTCACTGGAGCCGCTTTTAGAAATGCTATTGCTATCGTTAGTGTATCCTTTGTGCGAGCAAGCGAGTGAACGAATGAACGAGGGAAGGAAACAAACTAGCAGAGTAGTAAAAGTATCGAACCTTTTTCCCGATTCGTTTGCAGTCTGAATCCAACCATTGTCGACTTTCAGTGCCGTTTTTCGCGCGCCTCCTCTTGGAAGTGTGCGAGTGTTTTGCCACGTCACGATGGCTTAAAACTGCGTCTCAGAAGTGTGCGTTTTTTTCCTATTCATTTTTTCGTTCGTTATTTGGAATGATTTGATATCACAGAAGTAGAATTTGACATCATAAACTGTTCATCTCGCGCGTGCTCACTCGCTCGCGCGCGCTCTGTAAGAAAAGTCGATCGCACTAGAGTTTTCGCCATTAGCTGGCCGATTTTTGACAAAAAGGTGTTTTCCCCCCCTCGTTTTTTGCTTTGATTTTGTTCCTCACTCACCTACGGCTCTCTATGTGAAATTGTGGTGTATGGAGAGCTATTTATTGGGATAAAACGTTTAGAGATGTTCGCAAGACAAAAAATTGAAGCCTACAACACGGGGTATTCCCAGGCGGTCACCCATCCAAGTACTAACCCCGCCCGACAGGGCTTAACTTCGGTGATCGGACGAGAACCGGTGCTTTCCCTGTGGTATGGTCGTAGACGAGGAAATGGGGTCGAAATTCTGCTTGTTATCGGCCAGGTTCAGGCTGTAAAGCGGCCACATCCCTGAGTGTAGGCGAATTTGAAATTCTAAAGCCCTAGTTTCGTTACTCTAACCCTAAGAAATCGATACTCTAACCCTAAGAAATTGTTACCCTAACCCTAAGAAATGGTTACCCTAACCCCGAAGTCGTTACCTAACCCTAATGTATTTTCCTCAACCCAGTTAACACATTGAGGAGCATCGATTTGAAGCACTATTCCCTAGGGAGGGGAGGGAGGGGTCCCAAGAGACATAACGTGTCCTAAAAACCTATTATACAATGTTTTAGCTCCGTAGGTGCGTGTATCTGGCTTTAAAATCTTACAGTGAGGAGATACCAAACGGGTCAGCCTCTGGGACCGTCTGCGGGACTCGCAAGGGCTTGTGGGGGCGACCTGCTACTATCCACCATAAACCGTGGGAAGGATCCCTCGACCACCCCCCTCACCCAGGGCATGCTTCGGCATCGTTCGGCATCGCTTCTCGGCCTTTTGGCTAAGATCAAGTGTAGTATCTGTTCTTATCAGCTTAATATCTGATAGCTGCTCATTGAGCAGCTCATATATTAAACTGATTTTTGGAACTGGGCTGTGGAAAAGAGGCTTGCCTCGTCCCAGCCACGGGTTGCCTCGGTATAGCACTACCTCCGAGTGCGGCCCACTTCCCTCTGGGGAAGACACATTCAATCCAAAACAAAGTCAACGGTATAGCATTCTTTTATGTTTACAGGAGCCCCGCCCGCCCTTAGAGGGGGAAGAGGTGAAAGAGGGATGATAATTCAGACAACAGACAATGGCAGGAACGGCCGCTGGCCTACGTTTTCTGAAGTGCGCAAAGCACTACCACAAGGACCTAGGGGTAAGTGGATTTTTTCACCGAGGGCAGACGCTGAAAAAGCATACTTACCTGACGCGGGTTTTGCCTGCGTTATAGTATCGCGCGTGGATTCGTGGATTCACAAGTGTCTTTGGATTAAAGAAGCAGGATTTTTTGTAAGTATTATTGTGTTCTGGTTTGGCTGTTTTTTTCTGGTGACCCTCCCAGGGACTCATGCTCGGCTCCTTGCCGTAACCTGGGGTAGCCAGTCTCTGGTTGTTTTTCCAGTCTTGGGCTGGATTGGCTTTTCTTCTTGGCTTTTTTGGCCTGTTGAGTGTGGTATTTTGCCAGCTCACAGGTTTTGCCGTTTTTTCGGGTCACCCATCCACTTTTGGGTTGTTTGTTTTTGCCATGGGTGTTGAGTGTGTCAGGACGTGCGTGATTCACGCGTCAGTGATGTTGGCTAATTATGATAAGGACCGTGTGATGGCTCTCCTTAGGGAGCATATTGATTTTGAAAGGCTTTCTGCCATTCAGTTTTGCCCTAGGGGCTTGATTCGTATTACTTTTAAGAATGTCTCAGACAAAGAAGAATTTGTGCGTATGGGTTCACTGGCGTTGGATGGGCACGATCTTAGTGTGACGTCTTCTGATAAGCCGCCGTCTTTTGTGTATGTACACTATTTTCCTGCCGAAGGTGACGATGCTCTGATCTGTGATGAGCTAAGAAAATACGGAGAAGTTATCAGTATTAAGCACCAGAATTTTTCAGGAATTCCGGGCCTTCTAACTGGGTCACGGATTCTTAGGATGTTATTATCGGATCCAGTCCCTGCTGAGTTCCGCATTGACGACTATCCTGTGCGGGTTTGGTATAGGGGTATCCCTCCGTTCTGCCAGATATGTAAAGTTAATGGCCATAAGGCCGCAGATTGCCAGTTCAACGGAAAATGTAGAAGGTGTGGTTCCCCAGACCACAAAGCGCATGCGTGTGTCCGGCCGTGGGGTCAGTCTGTTGTTCCAACAGAGGCAGCTGTCCCTGAGGCGGTCCCTGACCCCTCTGGGACTGTTGTGCCTGTTGTCTCTGAAAGTTCTGCCGGTTTGGATAAGGGTGTGGTTGTGGATGTGATTGAGGGTGCGGTTGAAGATGTGGTTGTGGAGAATGTGGTTTCGGATGAGGATGATGAGGATGTAGTCGAGGGTGTGGTTGAAGATGGGGTTGTGGAGAATGAGGTTTCGGATACGATTGAGGATGCTGTGGATGCTAATGTGGAGGATGAGGTTGCTGTTAGTACCCCTGTTCCTGTCCCTAGTCGAGTTAGTGCTCCTGTTGAGTTGGGGCTAGCCCCCCCGGTCCCTGTAGTGACTGAGGATGTGCAGACCCCCGCAGATTCTGTTATTCGTAGGAAGGTTTTGAAGTGGTATCGGGATGAGTTATGCCGCTGTTCTAAGGATCAAGCCTTTGTTCTGTCCTACAGGGATATGAGGGTGCGTGAGGTTTCCCCTACGGATTTTTTGGAGTTGGTGTCGGTAGTTTTGGAAAATGGGGTGTCTCTCAGTGTGGATCCAAATCTTCTTCGTATCGCTAGAGTGGATACGAGTGGTGAGCAGTCTGAAGTGGGTTTTGCGCAGTATCTTCTTGAAGTACAGGGGGACCCTTCCTTTTTGATTGGTTTCAGGGGCTCTCTTGTTGACCAGATTGGTCCTACGGAGCATGATAACGTTTTGTGTGTGGAGTTTGTGGACCTCAATGGTCGGCAATGTCGGAGGCTTCCCGCCAAGGCTTTGTGGGTTAAGAAGGCCACAGTTTGTAATTTTACCAGTACCAATGTGGATAATAGTGTAATTAATGTTGTAAATGATGGCGTTTCTAAGTCTCGTCCTGTGGTCCCTACTGCTGCAGTTCTTGCTGCAGAGCTGCTGAAGCGTTCTGCCCCCCCTTCTGTTGTGGGAGTTCCGAAATGTAGGAAGAAATTGTAGTAAATATTAGTAAACAATACTATCTAAGTAAATAATATGTGAATAAAGTATTTAAGTCCTGGTTTTAAATAATGTAATATTGTAAATAATAGTTTTTCTATGTTTTTGTATCCGTTTTTGTTCGTTTGTTTTGGAGTGGGCGTGTTCAATTTTTGGGTGTGAGTGTGTTCAATGTTTGCGAGGTGGGGTTCGATTCCCCAACGAAGTTGGTGTCTGGTGGCCCTCGGTTTATGGTGGACCCAACCCTAAGGCATTGCACTTTCAGCCATGGGTTGGATTAGGTCTGAGATCGGCAGGCATTGCACCGCCCTCACGGGAGCCTGGCCGTTCACCTTAAATATAAAAAAACTTACCTGACGCGGGAGGTACTGTGATCAAGGAGGCAGTCCTCTCAAGGCGAGGCCCTTTCATTGCACTTCGACTGGGTTGACCCTTGCGATTACCCCAAATGTGGGTAACTCGAGCGTATAATTTCTGGTAGTGGGGACCTGCGTTCGCGCTCGTCCCCGCAAAAGTCATCCAAACTATGTCTATATGGCCCTCTTACTGACTATCGAGGGTATTTTTGCTTTTGCAGTGGACCGGTAGACTTGCAAAGAAAGCAAAGGACGCACAACTGGCCAAGGTGTTGGCACGTTTGGAGGGGTAGAAGTGCATTGGAGAGACTGGAGGAAGGAAACAAGGTGAGTTTCGGGGCGGTGCGTAACTTTGCTGGCTGTTTTTGTTCAAGGCCTGTCTGCTCTATTGTGTGTAAAGTCCTGTTCGTTTGTATTTGCAGGTTGTGCGTGCCGTGCCGTGCTGTGCTATGCGCGCGAAGGGAAAGGAAATGAAAGGAAACCAAACGGCCGATCGACCGAGCGAGCGAGCATAGAAGGGCATTCGACTTGGACCGTGAGTACACTTTGAACCTTTTGAGCGGTTTTATTGTCACTGGAGCCGCTTTTAGAAATGCTATTGCTATCGTTAGTGTATCCTTTGTGCGAGCAAGCGAGTGAACGAATGAACGAGGGAAGGAAACAAACTAGCAGAGTAGTAAAAGTATCGAACCTTTTTCCCGATTCGTTTGCAGTCTGAATCCAACCATTGTCGACTTTCAGTGCCGTTTTTCGCGCGCCTCCTCTTGGAAGTGTGCGAGTGTTTTGCCACGTCACGATGGCTTAAAACTGCGTCTCAGAAGTGTGCGTTTTTTTCCTATTCATTTTTTCGTTCGTTATTTGGAATGATTTGATATCACAGAAGTAGAATTTGACATCATAAACTGTTCATCTCGCGCGTGCTCACTCGCTCGCGCGCGCTCTGTAAGAAAAGTCGATCGCACTAGAGTTTTCGCCATTAGCTGGCCGATTTTTGACAAAAAGGTGTTTTCCCCCCTCGTTTTTTGCTTTGATTTTGTTCCTCACTCACCTACGGCTCTCTATGTGAAATTGTGGTGTATGGAGAGCTATTTATTGGGATAAAACGTTTAGAGATGTTCGCAAGACAAAAAATTGAAGCCTACAACACGGGGTATTCCCAGGCGGTCACCCATCCAAGTACTAACCCCGCCCGACAGGGCTTAACTTCGGTGATCGGACGAGAACCGGTGCTTTCCCTGTGGTATGGTCGTAGACGAGGAAATGGGGTCGAAATTCTGCTTGTTATCGGCCAGGTTCAGGCTGTAAAGCGGCCACATCCCTGAGTGTAGGCGAATTTGAAATTCTAAAGCCCTAGTTTCGTTACTCTAACCCTAAGAAATCGATACTCTAACCCTAAGAAATTGTTACCCTAACCCTAAGAAATGGTTACCCTAACCCCGAAGTCGTTACCTAACCCTAATGTATTTTCCTCAACCCAGTTAACACATTGAGGAGCATCGATTTGAAGCACTATTCCCTAGGGAGGGGAGGGAGGGGTCCCAAGAGACATAACGTGTCCTAAAAACCTATTATACAATGTTTTAGCTCCGTAGGTGCGTGTATCTGGCTTTAAAATCTTACAGTGAGGAGATACCAAACGGGTCAGCCTCTGGGACCGTCTGCGGGACTCGCAAGGGCTTGTGGGGGCGACCTGCTACTATCCACCATAAACCGTGGGAAGGATCCCTCGACCACCCCCCTCACCCAGGGCATGCTTCGGCATCGCTTCTCGGCCTTTTGGCTAAGATCAGCCAACACGTAAGTTTGTTTTTGCTGTTGGTAAGCGTGTTTTTTCCTTAAACTTTTTTCGCTTTGTGTGTAAAATAGTTAGTTTAGTGACATGGATGCATGCGAGAATATGGTACCTATGATTGAGGAGTCGAGTAATGAGATGCCTGTTGAGATGCCTGGTGATTCGAACAATGAGATGCATGATGATTTGAATAATGTGGTGCCCGAAACAAATGCAGAGAACACTGAAGACCGCCATGTCGTCAATGGCGACTCATATGCTTCACGGGCAGCGAGAACGGTAGCCCACGAGTACCCGTCGAGGCAGGAGAGGTTTAGATTCTCAGAGAATGTGATGCCGCAGCGGCCAAGGACTGCCTTTTTCACGCCCAGCAAAACGACGACGGCGAAGTCGGTTTTTGAAGCGCTAGAGAATGCTGACATTGACGCGACAGAAATAGCATGTTTACAAAGGAAAATGAATGGCGAGGTGACGGTCACTTTCAAGACCATTTCTGCAAAGGAGAAATTTCTCCGTTTGAATTCATTGCAGGTCGACGCCGAGCGTTTCGCCTTACAAGACGTTGACAAGCCACTTACTTTCCTAACGATATACGACGCCCCTTTTGAGCTGTCGGATCTGGCTATAATTAAACGCCTTGCACCTTATTGCGAAGTTCTACACTATCGTCGGGGCAAGCATTCGCTGGCCCCAAATATCTACAATGGCCTTCGACATTATCGTGTACGCATTTCAAAACCGATCCCCAGCTTCCTCCGGTTTGGTAAGTTCCAGGTGTTTGTAAAGCATAGTGGTCAGGTACCTACGTGTCGTAAGTGTAATCGTCCCGGTCACTTCAGTAATGTTTGTCCCAACCGTATCTGTTTTAATTGTGAGGGTCTCGGCCACGAGGCCCGCGATTGTCCTTGTCCTGTTTTGTGTTGTCTGTGTAAGGAGGAAGGGCACCTGGGGATCAATTGTGTACACTCTTGGTTCTCTCCTCCCGTTTCTCCAACTGACGAGCAGGACGATGTCGCGGTAGAATCCGACGACGATGATGGATTGAGCGATTGCTCTTATGGTCGTGGCGCAGATTATCTGCTTCCCGCTTCCCCTCTAATTTCTGAAACTCCTTCCCCCGTGCCTGTGGACGATACTTCTTCTGTTCCTGTTCTTTCTGACTCTAGTGATTCGCCTTTGCCTTCTTCTCCTGACTCTTCAATTCTCAACACCGATGGCCTCGTAAAATCTGCTCAATCTGTGCCCGACCCGCCGCGACATCGTATTCCTGCTCTTCTTTCTGACTCCCTTTCGGCCGCTACTAGACGTTCTTCTTCTCCTCTCTCTGCAAAATCAACGCCTTCTCTTCCCTCTGAACCTGTTCTTGATCCTTCTCCGTCGCCGCTCGACTGCTCGGAAGATGGCATGAACGCCACCATGGATTTAAAGAGGAAATCGGCGGATGCATCGCCGAAACGCACAAAGAAGGGCAAGAAAAAACCTCCACATAAGTGAGTTTAATTATGTTGCGTGAGTCTTTTTTTCCAAGAGTTTTCCTTTTAAGCTTTTAACTGTTAATGCAAGGGGTTTTGCTAGTCCCCTTACTCATAATTTTTTGTTTGATTCGATCGAATCTTCCAACTGTGATGTTTGTTTTGTTCAAGAAACCCTAGTCAGTTCTGAATCCACTATTAAATCCCTGTCTCGCAGATGGCTGGGCCGTTGTTTCTGGTCTCCAGCCTCTGGTAGACAGGGTGGTGTGGTTACTTTAATTTCGTCGAAATGTTCTGATGAGATTGTCTCTTGGAAAAAAGACTCACACGGTCGTATTGTCAGTATTTTGATCAGGAGCAACGGTGTAGAGGTGAATTTAGTTAATATTTACGCTCCCACTAATCTTGCAGAGCGAAAGATTTTCTTTGATTCTCTCCACGAATTTTTTATTCCTTCCGATGCAATCATCATCGGAGGGGACTTTAATTGTTACGATAACGTTCTCGATAAATTTGGTGGAAAC
The DNA here is from genome assembly GCF_036669915.1 of Pocillopora verrucosa. Classification (NCBI taxonomy): domain Eukaryota; kingdom Metazoa; phylum Cnidaria; class Anthozoa; order Scleractinia; family Pocilloporidae; genus Pocillopora; species Pocillopora verrucosa. The sequence continues at coordinate 32,812 of NW_027078187.1, read as the reverse complement.
GTTTCTATTCACAAAGAATACGAGTCTTTGAAAAATGATTTTGCTCTTGTTGATGTTTGGCGCAATTTGCATCCCGGCTCAAGGGAATTTACGTGGTTCAATTCGTCCTTGTCTATCGGGAGTAGACTTGACAAGTTTTTGGTTTCAAGGGAGTTGTTGTCACCCGGCGTGGAGTGCAACATCTCACCTTGTCCAATTTCCGATCACGATTTTGTTTCCTTCGTCTTTGACATTCCCACCGGGGTCAAACGTGGCCCGGGTGTGTGGAATTTTAATAATTCCCTTCTGAAAGATAAGGACTTTTGTACCACTATAGAAAAATTGATTGATTGTCATCTACGTTTTTTGCCCTCTTTCGCGAGCTTTCAGGATTGGTGGGAGTTCTTGAAACTGTCCATCAAAGAGGAATCGATCGCCTTTTCGCGTAATAAACGGAGGCGGTTGCGTAAAAAGCAGGTATATTTAACGAATAAGTTAATTCGTCTCCGTCAACGTTTAGTTGGTGGAGACAACACCGTCTCCGTTTTGATTTCTGACACGGAAAGCCAGTTGAAAGCCCTTCGCGTTAAAGAAATCGAGGGGATCATGATTCGGAGCCGCGCACAATGGCTGGAAGAAGGCGAGCGGCCTAGCCGTTACTTTTTTAACTTGCAGAGAATCAAAGCTCAGAGATCACACATCTCTTCAGTTTACGATCTAAATGGCACCGAAGTCTCCTCTCAGGAGGAGATCGAAAAAGCGCACGTTGATTTTTACTCGCGTCTTTTTTCCGAAGAGCCTGTTGACGCGACCTTGCAGGACGACCTTTTGTCCTCTCTGCCGCGTCAACTTTCTCCCGATCAAGCGTCGTCTTGCGAAGGCCAGATGACGCTTGATGAAATGACCCTTGCGTTAAAGAAAATGAACAGCAATAAGGCACCTGGCCCCGATGGCCTTTCTGTTGAATTTTATGTCAAATTCTGGGATCGGCTAGGTCCGCACCTGTGCCGTGTCCTTAATGCCTGTTATCGGGCTGGGGAGATGTGTGAGTCTATGAAGACAAGTAATACGCGTGTCATCTTTAAAAAAGGTGACCGTAAAGATCTGAAAAACTGGCGACCGATTTCTCTTTTGAATGTCGATTATAAAATTTGCTCCAAAGTTCTTTCTCTTCGTCTCTCTAAGGTTCTAGAATTTATCGTTGATCCTGATCAAACCTGTTCTGTGCCCGGACGTAAAATTACATCGAATTTGCACGTTCTTAGAGATGTGCTAGATCATATCGATCGTACTAATGAGACCGGTATTTTGATTAGCCTCGATCAAGAGAAAGCTTTCGATCGTGTCAATCGCACCTTTTTGTTAAATTTATTGTCTCGTTTCGGTTTTGGTCCATCCTTTTGTTTCTGGATCAATACCCTATATAATGGCGCTAACATGCGCATTATTGTGAACGAGTGGTTGTCAGACACGATACCTTTATCCCGCGGGGTGAGACAAGGAGATTCCCTGTCTCCCTTGTTGTACATTCTTTGTGTTGAAACTCTTGCGTGCAAAATCCGAAATAATCCAGATATCGAGGGCTTTCTCCTTCCGGGCGCACGAGGTTTATGTTATAAAGTGGGTGTTTATGCTGATGATACGACCTGTATTGTTAAATCCTATCGTTCCCTTCAATCTTTATTTAACATGATCAATGTGTATGAGGGTGGGTCTGGAGCTCGTCTCAACGTCGCAAAAACTGAGGCCATGTGGCTGGGAGCATGGCGTTCGCGCGGCGACCAGCCGCTTGGCCTCAAGTGGGTGACGAAAATGAAAATTTTAGGCGTTGTTTTTGGCCCCGACACCGATGCCGATAATTGGCGACCAAAGCTCGAGAAATTAGAGAAACATCTTAATCTCTGGAAATCTCGATCTCTCTCCCTTGTCGGTAAATCCCTCATAATCAATGTGTTGGGGATTAGTAAACTTTTGTATCTCTCTGCTGTGTTGTGTGTCCCTAAATGGGTGGTTTCGAAAATTAACAATTTAGTCTGGCCTTTTCTCTGGGGATCCCGCATTGAAACGGTTAGCCGGATGACTTGCCACCAGTCCCTCGGGAAGGGTGGTCTCGGCATTTTTAACTTTCAGACCAAAAGCGATTCTCTTAAGTTGGCGTCCCTCATTTCTATTCTCGATGATCGCGAGTCGAAGTCTTTTTTCCTAACCAAATATTTTCTAGGTTCTAGACTTGCTTCTTGCCGGCCGGAGTGGCGTTCTCTTCGTGACAACTCCACTCCGAGCACACAGAATTTGACACCCTATTATGAGAAATGCTTTTCGATTCTCGCCTCTCTTCGCGGGATCGTTTCCCACCAAGAGTGGCGAGATTTTGTTTTCTCTTCCAAGAAGTGCTATTTAGCTCTCTTGAGAGAGAATTCTGCCTCCCCGATTCTCCATCGCTTTTGGTCTGCCTTTCTTCCGATAGATTTTGATCTCGACCGTTTCTGGGTTTCTGTTAGGGATGATTTTTCCGAAAACTATAAAAACGATATACTTTGGTTAATTGTCCTCCGCGCTGTGAAGGTACGCGACTCCCTAAAAAATTGGGGGTATATCGACTCTGACAAATGCGCGTCCTGCTCCCGTAAAGAGACAATTGATCATTGTTTTCTTAACTGTGTTCGTGTGAAACGTGTGTGGTCGTTCTTCTCTCCTGTTCTCTCTTCTCTTCTTGGCTTTCCTTTCTTGCCATCGTGTACTCGTGTTTTCTTTTTCCGTTGGGCTCCCGTTAGCCCTAAAAAGGCTCAGTTAGCCCGCTTCTTAATCAAAACGATTCTGTACGGTGTCTGGAAGTTTCGCAATAAAGCTACCTTTCATAACGGAAATGACACTCCCGAGGGTATGATTCGTTATATCCTCGGTGATGTCAGGAACAGAGTAGCTTGTGATTTTTTTCGGCTTCCGTTTTCGGAGTTTAAGAATGTTTGGGAGGCTCCAGGTCTTTGCCGTTTCGATGGCGATTCTTATAAATTATTGATGTAAATATTTCTGTAAATAGTAATTAATTGACCTAGTAATAGTAACAACTTTTTAGGTTCATTAGTTAATTGATAGCTTAAGATTTATTTAGGTGCATTAGGTTAGGGTGTATTAGGTTAAGGAATGTCAATAATTAGCCTTAATTTATTTAGGTACATTAGGTATATTAGTGTAAGGAATAG
>NW_027078187.1:22130-27130 GCF_036669915.1 Pocillopora verrucosa | reverse complement strand
ACCTATGATTGAGGAGTCGAGTAATGAGATGCCTGTTGAGATGCCTGGTGATTCGAACAATGAGATGCATGATGATTTGAATAATGTGGTGCCCGAAACAAATGCAGAGAACACTGAAGACCGCCATGTCGTCAATGGCGACTCATATGCTTCACGGGCAGCGAGAACGGTAGCCCACGAGTACCCGTCGAGGCAGGAGAGGTTTAGATTCTCAGAGAATGTGATGCCGCAGCGGCCAAGGACTGCCTTTTTCACGCCCAGCAAAACGACGACGGCGAAGTCGGTTTTTGAAGCGCTAGAGAATGCTGACATTGACGCGACAGAAATAGCATGTTTACAAAGGAAAATGAATGGCGAGGTGACGGTCACTTTCAAGACCATTTCTGCAAAGGAGAAATTTCTCCGTTTGAATTCATTGCAGGTCGACGCCGAGCGTTTCGCCTTACAAGACGTTGACAAGCCACTTACTTTCCTAACGATATACGACGCCCCTTTTGAGCTGTCGGATCTGGCTATAATTAAACGCCTTGCACCTTATTGCGAAGTTCTACACTATCGTCGGGGCAAGCATTCGCTGGCCCCAAATATCTACAATGGCCTTCGACATTATCGTGTACGCATTTCAAAACCGATCCCCAGCTTCCTCCGGTTTGGTAAGTTCCAGGTGTTTGTAAAGCATAGTGGTCAGGTACCTACGTGTCGTAAGTGTAATCGTCCCGGTCACTTCAGTAATGTTTGTCCCAACCGTATCTGTTTTAATTGTGAGGGTCTCGGCCACGAGGCCCGCGATTGTCCTTGTCCTGTTTTGTGTTGTCTGTGTAAGGAGGAAGGGCACCTGGGGATCAATTGTGTACACTCTTGGTTCTCTCCTCCCGTTTCTCCAACTGACGAGCAGGACGATGTCGCGGTAGAATCCGACGACGATGATGGATTGAGCGATTGCTCTTATGGTCGTGGCGCAGATTATCTGCTTCCCGCTTCCCCTCTAATTTCTGAAACTCCTTCCCCCGTGCCTGTGGACGATACTTCTTCTGTTCCTGTTCTTTCTGACTCTAGTGATTCGCCTTTGCCTTCTTCTCCTGACTCTTCAATTCTCAACACCGATGGCCTCGTAAAATCTGCTCAATCTGTGCCCGACCCGCCGCGACATCGTATTCCTGCTCTTCTTTCTGACTCCCTTTCGGCCGCTACTAGACGTTCTTCTTCTCCTCTCTCTGCAAAATCAACGCCTTCTCTTCCCTCTGAACCTGTTCTTGATCCTTCTCCGTCGCCGCTCGACTGCTCGGAAGATGGCATGAACGCCACCATGGATTTAAAGAGGAAATCGGCGGATGCATCGCCGAAACGCACAAAGAAGGGCAAGAAAAAACCTCCACATAAGTGAGTTTAATTATGTTGCGTGAGTCTTTTTTTCCAAGAGTTTTCCTTTTAAGCTTTTAACTGTTAATGCAAGGGGTTTTGCTAGTCCCCTTACTCATAATTTTTTGTTTGATTCGATCGAATCTTCCAACTGTGATGTTTGTTTTGTTCAAGAAACCCTAGTCAGTTCTGAATCCACTATTAAATCCCTGTCTCGCAGATGGCTGGGCCGTTGTTTCTGGTCTCCAGCCTCTGGTAGACAGGGTGGTGTGGTTACTTTAATTTCGTCGAAATGTTCTGATGAGATTGTCTCTTGGAAAAAAGACTCACACGGTCGTATTGTCAGTATTTTGATCAGGAGCAACGGTGTAGAGGTGAATTTAGTTAATATTTACGCTCCCACTAATCTTGCAGAGCGAAAGATTTTCTTTGATTCTCTCCACGAATTTTTTATTCCTTCCGATGCAATCATCATCGGAGGGGACTTTAATTGTTACGATAACGTTCTCGATAAATTTGGTGGAAACGTTTCTATTCACAAAGAATACGAGTCTTTGAAAAATGATTTTGCTCTTGTTGATGTTTGGCGCAATTTGCATCCCGGCTCAAGGGAATTTACGTGGTTCAATTCGTCCTTGTCTATCGGGAGTAGACTTGACAAGTTTTTGGTTTCAAGGGAGTTGTTGTCACCCGGCGTGGAGTGCAACATCTCACCTTGTCCAATTTCCGATCACGATTTTGTTTCCTTCGTCTTTGACATTCCCACCGGGGTCAAACGTGGCCCGGGTGTGTGGAATTTTAATAATTCCCTTCTGAAAGATAAGGACTTTTGTACCACTATAGAAAAATTGATTGATTGTCATCTACGTTTTTTGCCCTCTTTCGCGAGCTTTCAGGATTGGTGGGAGTTCTTGAAACTGTCCATCAAAGAGGAATCGATCGCCTTTTCGCGTAATAAACGGAGGCGGTTGCGTAAAAAGCAGGTATATTTAACGAATAAGTTAATTCGTCTCCGTCAACGTTTAGTTGGTGGAGACAACACCGTCTCCGTTTTGATTTCTGACACGGAAAGCCAGTTGAAAGCCCTTCGCGTTAAAGAAATCGAGGGGATCATGATTCGGAGCCGCGCACAATGGCTGGAAGAAGGCGAGCGGCCTAGCCGTTACTTTTTTAACTTGCAGAGAATCAAAGCTCAGAGATCACACATCTCTTCAGTTTACGATCTAAATGGCACCGAAGTCTCCTCTCAGGAGGAGATCGAAAAAGCGCACGTTGATTTTTACTCGCGTCTTTTTTCCGAAGAGCCTGTTGACGCGACCTTGCAGGACGACCTTTTGTCCTCTCTGCCGCGTCAACTTTCTCCCGATCAAGCGTCGTCTTGCGAAGGCCAGATGACGCTTGATGAAATGACCCTTGCGTTAAAGAAAATGAACAGCAATAAGGCACCTGGCCCCGATGGCCTTTCTGTTGAATTTTATGTCAAATTCTGGGATCGGCTAGGTCCGCACCTGTGCCGTGTCCTTAATGCCTGTTATCGGGCTGGGGAGATGTGTGAGTCTATGAAGACAAGTAATACGCGTGTCATCTTTAAAAAAGGTGACCGTAAAGATCTGAAAAACTGGCGACCGATTTCTCTTTTGAATGTCGATTATAAAATTTGCTCCAAAGTTCTTTCTCTTCGTCTCTCTAAGGTTCTAGAATTTATCGTTGATCCTGATCAAACCTGTTCTGTGCCCGGACGTAAAATTACATCGAATTTGCACGTTCTTAGAGATGTGCTAGATCATATCGATCGTACTAATGAGACCGGTATTTTGATTAGCCTCGATCAAGAGAAAGCTTTCGATCGTGTCAATCGCACCTTTTTGTTAAATTTATTGTCTCGTTTCGGTTTTGGTCCATCCTTTTGTTTCTGGATCAATACCCTATATAATGGCGCTAACATGCGCATTATTGTGAACGAGTGGTTGTCAGACACGATACCTTTATCCCGCGGGGTGAGACAAGGAGATTCCCTGTCTCCCTTGTTGTACATTCTTTGTGTTGAAACTCTTGCGTGCAAAATCCGAAATAATCCAGATATCGAGGGCTTTCTCCTTCCGGGCGCACGAGGTTTATGTTATAAAGTGGGTGTTTATGCTGATGATACGACCTGTATTGTTAAATCCTATCGTTCCCTTCAATCTTTATTTAACATGATCAATGTGTATGAGGGTGGGTCTGGAGCTCGTCTCAACGTCGCAAAAACTGAGGCCATGTGGCTGGGAGCATGGCGTTCGCGCGGCGACCAGCCGCTTGGCCTCAAGTGGGTGACGAAAATGAAAATTTTAGGCGTTGTTTTTGGCCCCGACACCGATGCCGATAATTGGCGACCAAAGCTCGAGAAATTAGAGAAACATCTTAATCTCTGGAAATCTCGATCTCTCTCCCTTGTCGGTAAATCCCTCATAATCAATGTGTTGGGGATTAGTAAACTTTTGTATCTCTCTGCTGTGTTGTGTGTCCCTAAATGGGTGGTTTCGAAAATTAACAATTTAGTCTGGCCTTTTCTCTGGGGATCCCGCATTGAAACGGTTAGCCGGATGACTTGCCACCAGTCCCTCGGGAAGGGTGGTCTCGGCATTTTTAACTTTCAGACCAAAAGCGATTCTCTTAAGTTGGCGTCCCTCATTTCTATTCTCGATGATCGCGAGTCGAAGTCTTTTTTCCTAACCAAATATTTTCTAGGTTCTAGACTTGCTTCTTGCCGGCCGGAGTGGCGTTCTCTTCGTGACAACTCCACTCCGAGCACACAGAATTTGACACCCTATTATGAGAAATGCTTTTCGATTCTCGCCTCTCTTCGCGGGATCGTTTCCCACCAAGAGTGGCGAGATTTTGTTTTCTCTTCCAAGAAGTGCTATTTAGCTCTCTTGAGAGAGAATTCTGCCTCCCCGATTCTCCATCGCTTTTGGTCTGCCTTTCTTCCGATAGATTTTGATCTCGACCGTTTCTGGGTTTCTGTTAGGGATGATTTTTCCGAAAACTATAAAAACGATATACTTTGGTTAATTGTCCTCCGCGCTGTGAAGGTACGCGACTCCCTAAAAAATTGGGGGTATATCGACTCTGACAAATGCGCGTCCTGCTCCCGTAAAGAGACAATTGATCATTGTTTTCTTAACTGTGTTCGTGTGAAACGTGTGTGGTCGTTCTTCTCTCCTGTTCTCTCTTCTCTTCTTGGCTTTCCTTTCTTGCCATCGTGTACTCGTGTTTTCTTTTTCCGTTGGGCTCCCGTTAGCCCTAAAAAGGCTCAGTTAGCCCGCTTCTTAATCAAAACGATTCTGTACGGTGTCTGGAAGTTTCGCAATAAAGCTACCTTTCATAACGGAAATGACACTCCCGAGGGTATGATTCGTTATATCCTCGGTGATGTCAGGAACAGAGTAGCTTGTGATTTTTTTCGGCTTCCGTTTTCGGAGTTTAAGAATGTTTGGGAGGCTCCAGGTCTTTGCCGTTTCGATGGCGATTCTTATAAATTATTGATGTAAATATTTCTGTAAATAGTAATTAATTGACCTAGTAATAGTAACAACTTTTTAGGTTCATTAGTTAATTGATAGCTTAAGATTTATTTAGGTGCATTAGGTTAGGGTGTATTA
>NW_027078187.1:12130-19630 GCF_036669915.1 Pocillopora verrucosa | reverse complement strand
CCTTAAACTTTTTTCGCTTTGTGTGTAAAATAGTTAGTTTAGTGACATGGATGCATGCGAGAATATGGTACCTATGATTGAGGAGTCGAGTAATGAGATGCCTGTTGAGATGCCTGGTGATTCGAACAATGAGATGCATGATGATTTGAATAATGTGGTGCCCGAAACAAATGCAGAGAACACTGAAGACCGCCATGTCGTCAATGGCGACTCATATGCTTCACGGGCAGCGAGAACGGTAGCCCACGAGTACCCGTCGAGGCAGGAGAGGTTTAGATTCTCAGAGAATGTGATGCCGCAGCGGCCAAGGACTGCCTTTTTCACGCCCAGCAAAACGACGACGGCGAAGTCGGTTTTTGAAGCGCTAGAGAATGCTGACATTGACGCGACAGAAATAGCATGTTTACAAAGGAAAATGAATGGCGAGGTGACGGTCACTTTCAAGACCATTTCTGCAAAGGAGAAATTTCTCCGTTTGAATTCATTGCAGGTCGACGCCGAGCGTTTCGCCTTACAAGACGTTGACAAGCCACTTACTTTCCTAACGATATACGACGCCCCTTTTGAGCTGTCGGATCTGGCTATAATTAAACGCCTTGCACCTTATTGCGAAGTTCTACACTATCGTCGGGGCAAGCATTCGCTGGCCCCAAATATCTACAATGGCCTTCGACATTATCGTGTACGCATTTCAAAACCGATCCCCAGCTTCCTCCGGTTTGGTAAGTTCCAGGTGTTTGTAAAGCATAGTGGTCAGGTACCTACGTGTCGTAAGTGTAATCGTCCCGGTCACTTCAGTAATGTTTGTCCCAACCGTATCTGTTTTAATTGTGAGGGTCTCGGCCACGAGGCCCGCGATTGTCCTTGTCCTGTTTTGTGTTGTCTGTGTAAGGAGGAAGGGCACCTGGGGATCAATTGTGTACACTCTTGGTTCTCTCCTCCCGTTTCTCCAACTGACGAGCAGGACGATGTCGCGGTAGAATCCGACGACGATGATGGATTGAGCGATTGCTCTTATGGTCGTGGCGCAGATTATCTGCTTCCCGCTTCCCCTCTAATTTCTGAAACTCCTTCCCCCGTGCCTGTGGACGATACTTCTTCTGTTCCTGTTCTTTCTGACTCTAGTGATTCGCCTTTGCCTTCTTCTCCTGACTCTTCAATTCTCAACACCGATGGCCTCGTAAAATCTGCTCAATCTGTGCCCGACCCGCCGCGACATCGTATTCCTGCTCTTCTTTCTGACTCCCTTTCGGCCGCTACTAGACGTTCTTCTTCTCCTCTCTCTGCAAAATCAACGCCTTCTCTTCCCTCTGAACCTGTTCTTGATCCTTCTCCGTCGCCGCTCGACTGCTCGGAAGATGGCATGAACGCCACCATGGATTTAAAGAGGAAATCGGCGGATGCATCGCCGAAACGCACAAAGAAGGGCAAGAAAAAACCTCCACATAAGTGAGTTTAATTATGTTGCGTGAGTCTTTTTTTCCAAGAGTTTTCCTTTTAAGCTTTTAACTGTTAATGCAAGGGGTTTTGCTAGTCCCCTTACTCATAATTTTTTGTTTGATTCGATCGAATCTTCCAACTGTGATGTTTGTTTTGTTCAAGAAACCCTAGTCAGTTCTGAATCCACTATTAAATCCCTGTCTCGCAGATGGCTGGGCCGTTGTTTCTGGTCTCCAGCCTCTGGTAGACAGGGTGGTGTGGTTACTTTAATTTCGTCGAAATGTTCTGATGAGATTGTCTCTTGGAAAAAAGACTCACACGGTCGTATTGTCAGTATTTTGATCAGGAGCAACGGTGTAGAGGTGAATTTAGTTAATATTTACGCTCCCACTAATCTTGCAGAGCGAAAGATTTTCTTTGATTCTCTCCACGAATTTTTTATTCCTTCCGATGCAATCATCATCGGAGGGGACTTTAATTGTTACGATAACGTTCTCGATAAATTTGGTGGAAACGTTTCTATTCACAAAGAATACGAGTCTTTGAAAAATGATTTTGCTCTTGTTGATGTTTGGCGCAATTTGCATCCCGGCTCAAGGGAATTTACGTGGTTCAATTCGTCCTTGTCTATCGGGAGTAGACTTGACAAGTTTTTGGTTTCAAGGGAGTTGTTGTCACCCGGCGTGGAGTGCAACATCTCACCTTGTCCAATTTCCGATCACGATTTTGTTTCCTTCGTCTTTGACATTCCCACCGGGGTCAAACGTGGCCCGGGTGTGTGGAATTTTAATAATTCCCTTCTGAAAGATAAGGACTTTTGTACCACTATAGAAAAATTGATTGATTGTCATCTACGTTTTTTGCCCTCTTTCGCGAGCTTTCAGGATTGGTGGGAGTTCTTGAAACTGTCCATCAAAGAGGAATCGATCGCCTTTTCGCGTAATAAACGGAGGCGGTTGCGTAAAAAGCAGGTATATTTAACGAATAAGTTAATTCGTCTCCGTCAACGTTTAGTTGGTGGAGACAACACCGTCTCCGTTTTGATTTCTGACACGGAAAGCCAGTTGAAAGCCCTTCGCGTTAAAGAAATCGAGGGGATCATGATTCGGAGCCGCGCACAATGGCTGGAAGAAGGCGAGCGGCCTAGCCGTTACTTTTTTAACTTGCAGAGAATCAAAGCTCAGAGATCACACATCTCTTCAGTTTACGATCTAAATGGCACCGAAGTCTCCTCTCAGGAGGAGATCGAAAAAGCGCACGTTGATTTTTACTCGCGTCTTTTTTCCGAAGAGCCTGTTGACGCGACCTTGCAGGACGACCTTTTGTCCTCTCTGCCGCGTCAACTTTCTCCCGATCAAGCGTCGTCTTGCGAAGGCCAGATGACGCTTGATGAAATGACCCTTGCGTTAAAGAAAATGAACAGCAATAAGGCACCTGGCCCCGATGGCCTTTCTGTTGAATTTTATGTCAAATTCTGGGATCGGCTAGGTCCGCACCTGTGCCGTGTCCTTAATGCCTGTTATCGGGCTGGGGAGATGTGTGAGTCTATGAAGACAAGTAATACGCGTGTCATCTTTAAAAAAGGTGACCGTAAAGATCTGAAAAACTGGCGACCGATTTCTCTTTTGAATGTCGATTATAAAATTTGCTCCAAAGTTCTTTCTCTTCGTCTCTCTAAGGTTCTAGAATTTATCGTTGATCCTGATCAAACCTGTTCTGTGCCCGGACGTAAAATTACATCGAATTTGCACGTTCTTAGAGATGTGCTAGATCATATCGATCGTACTAATGAGACCGGTATTTTGATTAGCCTCGATCAAGAGAAAGCTTTCGATCGTGTCAATCGCACCTTTTTGTTAAATTTATTGTCTCGTTTCGGTTTTGGTCCATCCTTTTGTTTCTGGATCAATACCCTATATAATGGCGCTAACATGCGCATTATTGTGAACGAGTGGTTGTCAGACACGATACCTTTATCCCGCGGGGTGAGACAAGGAGATTCCCTGTCTCCCTTGTTGTACATTCTTTGTGTTGAAACTCTTGCGTGCAAAATCCGAAATAATCCAGATATCGAGGGCTTTCTCCTTCCGGGCGCACGAGGTTTATGTTATAAAGTGGGTGTTTATGCTGATGATACGACCTGTATTGTTAAATCCTATCGTTCCCTTCAATCTTTATTTAACATGATCAATGTGTATGAGGGTGGGTCTGGAGCTCGTCTCAACGTCGCAAAAACTGAGGCCATGTGGCTGGGAGCATGGCGTTCGCGCGGCGACCAGCCGCTTGGCCTCAAGTGGGTGACGAAAATGAAAATTTTAGGCGTTGTTTTTGGCCCCGACACCGATGCCGATAATTGGCGACCAAAGCTCGAGAAATTAGAGAAACATCTTAATCTCTGGAAATCTCGATCTCTCTCCCTTGTCGGTAAATCCCTCATAATCAATGTGTTGGGGATTAGTAAACTTTTGTATCTCTCTGCTGTGTTGTGTGTCCCTAAATGGGTGGTTTCGAAAATTAACAATTTAGTCTGGCCTTTTCTCTGGGGATCCCGCATTGAAACGGTTAGCCGGATGACTTGCCACCAGTCCCTCGGGAAGGGTGGTCTCGGCATTTTTAACTTTCAGACCAAAAGCGATTCTCTTAAGTTGGCGTCCCTCATTTCTATTCTCGATGATCGCGAGTCGAAGTCTTTTTTCCTAACCAAATATTTTCTAGGTTCTAGACTTGCTTCTTGCCGGCCGGAGTGGCGTTCTCTTCGTGACAACTCCACTCCGAGCACACAGAATTTGACACCCTATTATGAGAAATGCTTTTCGATTCTCGCCTCTCTTCGCGGGATCGTTTCCCACCAAGAGTGGCGAGATTTTGTTTTCTCTTCCAAGAAGTGCTATTTAGCTCTCTTGAGAGAGAATTCTGCCTCCCCGATTCTCCATCGCTTTTGGTCTGCCTTTCTTCCGATAGATTTTGATCTCGACCGTTTCTGGGTTTCTGTTAGGGATGATTTTTCCGAAAACTATAAAAACGATATACTTTGGTTAATTGTCCTCCGCGCTGTGAAGGTACGCGACTCCCTAAAAAATTGGGGGTATATCGACTCTGACAAATGCGCGTCCTGCTCCCGTAAAGAGACAATTGATCATTGTTTTCTTAACTGTGTTCGTGTGAAACGTGTGTGGTCGTTCTTCTCTCCTGTTCTCTCTTCTCTTCTTGGCTTTCCTTTCTTGCCATCGTGTACTCGTGTTTTCTTTTTCCGTTGGGCTCCCGTTAGCCCTAAAAAGGCTCAGTTAGCCCGCTTCTTAATCAAAACGATTCTGTACGGTGTCTGGAAGTTTCGCAATAAAGCTACCTTTCATAACGGAAATGACACTCCCGAGGGTATGATTCGTTATATCCTCGGTGATGTCAGGAACAGAGTAGCTTGTGATTTTTTTCGGCTTCCGTTTTCGGAGTTTAAGAATGTTTGGGAGGCTCCAGGTCTTTGCCGTTTCGATGGCGATTCTTATAAATTATTGATGTAAATATTTCTGTAAATAGTAATTAATTGACCTAGTAATAGTAACAACTTTTTAGGTTCATTAGTTAATTGATAGCTTAAGATTTATTTAGGTGCATTAGGTTAGGGTGTATTAGGTTAAGGAATGTCAATAATTAGCCTTAATTTATTTAGGTACATTAGGTATATTAGTGTAAGGAATAGTAATAATTAGTAATATTTAGTGTAAATACGGACTTTACATGGACCTCTTCTGGACTTTATTAGTGATTAATTAGTTTTGTTTGGACTTTGGAACTTTCTTTCGATTTATAATTAATAAGTAAGGGCCAAGCCCACGTGCGTTTCGCACTTTTATTCTGTATATAGATTTATTCTAAATAAATCAATTTCAAAACTTAAAAATCTGTTCTTATCAGCTTAATATCTGATACGCTGCTCATTGAGCAGCTCATATATTAAACTGATTTTTGGAACTGGGCTGTGGAAAAGAGGCTTGCCTCGTCCCAGCCACGGGTTGCCTCGGTATAGCACTACCTCCGAGTGCGGCCCACTTCCCTCTGGGGAAGACACATTCAATCCAAAACAAAGTCAACGGTATAGCATTCTTTTATGTTTACAGGAGCCCCGCCCGCCCTTAGAGGGGGAAGAGGTGAAAGAGGGATGATAATTCAGACAACAGACAATGGCAGGAACGGCCGCTGGCCTACGTTTTCTGAAGTGCGCAAAGCACTACCACAAGGACCTAGGGGTAAGTGGATTTTTTCACCGAGGGCAGACGCTGAAAAAGCATACTTACCTGACGCGGGAGGTACTGTGATCAAGGAGGCAGTCCTCTCAAGGCGAGGCCCTTTCATTGCACTTCGACTGGGTTGACCCTTGCGATTACCCCAAATGTGGGTAACTCGAGCGTATAATTTCTGGTAGTGGGGACCTGCGTTCGCGCTCGTCCCCGCAAAAGTCATCCAAACTATGTCTATATGGCCCTCTTACTGACTATCGAGGGTATTTTTGCTTTTGCAGTGGACCGGTAGACTTGCAAAGAAAGCAAAGGACGCACAACTGGCCAAGGTGTTGGCACGTTTGGAGGGGTAGAAGTGCATTGGAGAGACTGGAGGAAGGAAACAAGGTGAGTTTCGGGGCGGTGCGTAACTTTGCTGGCTGTTTTTGTTCAAGGCCTGTCTGCTCTATTGTGTGTAAAGTCCTGTTCGTTTGTATTTGCAGGTTGTGCGTGCCGTGCCGTGCTGTGCTATGCGCGCGAAGGGAAAGGAAATGAAAGGAAACCAAACGGCCGATCGACCGAGCGAGCGAGCATAGAAGGGCATTCGACTTGGACCGTGAGTACACTTTGAACCTTTTGAGCGGTTTTATTGTCACTGGAGCCGCTTTTAGAAATGCTATTGCTATCGTTAGTGTATCCTTTGTGCGAGCAAGCGAGTGAACGAATGAACGAGGGAAGGAAACAAACTAGCAGAGTAGTAAAAGTATCGAACCTTTTTCCCGATTCGTTTGCAGTCTGAATCCAACCATTGTCGACTTTCAGTGCCGTTTTTCGCGCGCCTCCTCTTGGAAGTGTGCGAGTGTTTTGCCACGTCACGATGGCTTAAAACTGCGTCTCAGAAGTGTGCGTTTTTTTCCTATTCATTTTTTCGTTCGTTATTTGGAATGATTTGATATCACAGAAGTAGAATTTGACATCATAAACTGTTCATCTCGCGCGTGCTCACTCGCTCGCGCGCGCTCTGTAAGAAAAGTCGATCGCACTAGAGTTTTCGCCATTAGCTGGCCGATTTTTGACAAAAAGGTGTTTTCCCCCCCTCGTTTTTTGCTTTGATTTTGTTCCTCACTCACCTACGGCTCTCTATGTGAAATTGTGGTGTATGGAGAGCTATTTATTGGGATAAAACGTTTAGAGATGTTCGCAAGACAAAAAATTGAAGCCTACAACACGGGGTATTCCCAGGCGGTCACCCATCCAAGTACTAACCCCGCCCGACAGGGCTTAACTTCGGTGATCGGACGAGAACCGGTGCTTTCCCTGTGGTATGGTCGTAGACGAGGAAATGGGGTCGAAATTCTGCTTGTTATCGGCCAGGTTCAGGCTGTAAAGCGGCCACATCCCTGAGTGTAGGCGAATTTGAAATTCTAAAGCCCTAGTTTCGTTACTCTAACCCTAAGAAATCGATACTCTAACCCTAAGAAATTGTTACCCTAACCCTAAGAAATGGTTACCCTAACCCCGAAGTCGTTACCTAACCCTAATGTATTTTCCTCAACCCAGTTAACACATTGAGGAGCATCGATTTGAAGCACTATTCCCTAGGGAGGGGAGGGAGGGGTCCCAAGAGACATAACGTGTCCTAAAAACCTATTATACAATGTTTTAGCTCCGTAGGTGCGTGTATCTGGCTTTAAAATCTTACAGTGAGGAGATACCAAACGGGTCAGCCTCTGGGACCGTCTGCGGGACTCGCAAGGGCTTGTGGGGGCGACCTGCTACTATCCACCATAAACCGTGGGAAGGATCCCTCGACCACCCCCCTCACCCAGGGCATGCTTCGGCATCG
>NW_027078187.1:9935-12067 GCF_036669915.1 Pocillopora verrucosa | reverse complement strand
GCTGCTCATTGAGCAGCTCATATATTAAACTGATTT
This sequence comes from Pocillopora verrucosa, assembly GCF_036669915.1. Classification (NCBI taxonomy): domain Eukaryota; kingdom Metazoa; phylum Cnidaria; class Anthozoa; order Scleractinia; family Pocilloporidae; genus Pocillopora; species Pocillopora verrucosa. The sequence goes on along the minus strand of NW_027078187.1, from coordinate 12,031 downwards.
TTGGAACTGGGCTGTGGAAAAGAGGCTTGCCTCGTCCCAGCCACGGGTTGCCTCGGTATAGCACTACCTCCGAGTGCGGCCCACTTCCCTCTGGGGAAGACACATTCAATCCAAAACAAAGTCAACGGTATAGCATTCTTTTATGTTTACAGGAGCCCCGCCCGCCCTTAGAGGGGGAAGAGGTGAAAGAGGGATGATAATTCAGACAACAGACAATGGCAGGAACGGCCGCTGGCCTACGTTTTCTGAAGTGCGCAAAGCACTACCACAAGGACCTAGGGGTAAGTGGATTTTTTCACCGAGGGCAGACGCTGAAAAAGCATACTTACCTGACGCGGGAGGTACTGTGATCAAGGAGGCAGTCCTCTCAAGGCGAGGCCCTTTCATTGCACTTCGACTGGGTTGACCCTTGCGATTACCCCAAATGTGGGTAACTCGAGCGTATAATTTCTGGTAGTGGGGACCTGCGTTCGCGCTCGTCCCCGCAAAAGTCATCCAAACTATGTCTATATGGCCCTCTTACTGACTATCGAGGGTATTTTTGCTTTTGCAGTGGACCGGTAGACTTGCAAAGAAAGCAAAGGACGCACAACTGGCCAAGGTGTTGGCACGTTTGGAGGGGTAGAAGTGCATTGGAGAGACTGGAGGAAGGAAACAAGGTGAGTTTCGGGGCGGTGCGTAACTTTGCTGGCTGTTTTGTTCAAGGCCTGTCTGCTCTATTGTGTGTAAAGTCCTGTTCGTTTGTATTTGCAGGTTGTGCGTGCCGTGCCGTGCTGTGCTATGCGCGCGAAGGGAAAGGAAATGAAAGGAAACCAAACGGCCGATCGACCGAGCGAGCGAGCATAGAAGGGCATTCGACTTGGACCGTGAGTACACTTTGAACCTTTTGAGCGGTTTTATTGTCACTGGAGCCGCTTTTAGAAATGCTATTGCTATCGTTAGTGTATCCTTTGTGCGAGCAAGCGAGTGAACGAATGAACGAGGGAAGGAAACAAACTAGCAGAGTAGTAAAAGTATCGAACCTTTTTCCCGATTCGTTTGCAGTCTGAATCCAACCATTGTCGACTTTCAGTGCCGTTTTTCGCGCGCCTCCTCTTGGAAGTGTGCGAGTGTTTTGCCACGTCACGATGGCTTAAAACTGCGTCTCAGAAGTGTGCGTTTTTTTCCTATTCATTTTTTCGTTCGTTATTTGGAATGATTTGATATCACAGAAGTAGAATTTGACATCATAAACTGTTCATCTCGCGCGTGCTCACTCGCTCGCGCGCGCTCTGTAAGAAAAGTCGATCGCACTAGAGTTTTTCGCCATTAGCTGGCCGATTTTTGACAAAAAGGTGTTTTCCCCCCCTCGTTTTTTGCTTTGATTTTGTTCCTCACTCACCTACGGCTCTCTATGTGAAATTGTGGTGTATGGAGAGCTATTTATTGGGATAAAACGTTTAGAGATGTTCGCAAGACAAAAAATTGAAGCCTACAACACGGGGTATTCCCAGGCGGTCACCCATCCAAGTACTAACCCCGCCCGACAGGGCTTAACTTCGGTGATCGGACGAGAACCGGTGCTTTCCCTGTGGTATGGTCGTAGACGAGGAAATGGGGTCGAAATTCTGCTTGTTATCGGCCAGGTTCAGGCTGTAAAGCGGCCACATCCCTGAGTGTAGGCGAATTTGAAATTCTAAAGCCCTAGTTTCGTTACTCTAACCCTAAGAAATCGATACTCTAACCCTAAGAAATTGTTACCCTAACCCTAAGAAATGGTTACCCTAACCCGAAGTCGTTACCTAACCCTAATGTATTTTCCTCAACCCAGTTAACACATTGAGGAGCATCGATTTGAAGCACTATTCCCTAGGGAGGGGAGGGAGGGGTCCCAAGAGACATAACGTGTCCTAAAAACCTATTATACAATGTTTTAGCTCCGTAGGTGCGTGTATCTGGCTTTAAAATCTTACAGTGAGGAGATACCAAACGGGTCAGCCTCTGGGACCGTCTGCGGGACTCGCAAGGGCTTGTGGGGGCGACCTGCTACTATCCACCATAAACCGTGGGAAGGATCCCTCGACCACCCCCCTCACCCAGGGCATGCTTCGGCATCG
>NW_027078187.1:0-9872 GCF_036669915.1 Pocillopora verrucosa | reverse complement strand
GCTGCTCATTGAGCAGCTCATATATTAAACTGATTTTTGGAACTGGGCTGTGGAAAAGAGGCTTGCCTCGTCCCAGCCACGGGTTGCCTCGGTATAGCACTACCTCCGAGTGCGGCCCACTTCCCTCTGGGGAAGACACATTCAATCCAAAACAAAGTCAACGGTATAGCATTCTTTTATGTTTACAGGAGCCCCGCCCGCCCTTAGAGGGGGAAGAGGTGAAAGAGGGATGATAATTCAGACAACAGACAATGGCAGGAACGGCCGCTGGCCTACGTTTTCTGAAGTGCGCAAAGCACTACCACAAGGACCTAGGGGTAAGTGGATTTTTTCACCGAGGGCAGACGCTGAAAAAGCATACTTACCTGACGCGGGAGGTACTGTGATCAAGGAGGCAGTCCTCTCAAGGCGAGGCCCTTTCATTGCACTTCGACTGGGTTGACCCTTGCGATTACCCCAAATGTGGGTAACTCGAGCGTATAATTTCTGGTAGTGGGGACCTGCGTTCGCGCTCGTCCCCGCAAAAGTCATCCAAACTATGTCTATATGGCCCTCTTACTGACTATCGAGGGTATTTTTGCATTTTGCACGTGGACACGGTTAGAATTGCAAAGAAAGCAAAGGACGCACAACTGGCCAAGGTTGTTTGGCACGTTATGGAGGGGTTAGGAGGTAGAAGTGCATTGGAGAGACTGGAGGAAGGAAACAAGGTGAGTTTCGGGGCGGTGCGTAACTTTTTGCTTGTCGGTTTTTTTGTTCAAGGCCTGGTTCTGTGCCTCTATGTGTGTGTAAAGCTCCTGTTCGTTTGTATTTGCAGGTTGTGCGTGCCGTGCCGTGCTGTGCTATGCGCGCGAAGGGAAAGGAAATGAAAGGAAACCAAACGGCCGATCGACCGAGCGAGCGAGCATAGAAGGTCATTCGACTGGACCGTGAGTACACTTTGAACCTTTGAGCGGTTTTATTGTCACTGGAGCCGCTTTTAGAAATGCTATTGCTATCGTTAGTGTATCCTTTGTGCGAGCAAGCGAGTGAACGAATGAACGAGGGAAGGAAACAAACTAGCAGAGTAGTAAAAGTATCGAACCTTTTTCCCGATTCGTTTGCAGTCTGAATCCAACCATTGTCGACTTTCAGTGCCGTTTTTCGCGCGCCTCCTCTTGGAAGTGTGCGAGTGTTTGCCACGTCACGATGGCTTAAAACTGCGTCTCAGAAGTGTGCGTTTTTTTCCTATTCATTTTTTCGTTCGTTATTTGGAATGATTTGATATCACAGAAGTAGAATTTGACATCATAAACTGTTCATCTCGCGCGTGCTCACTCGCTCGCGCGCGCTCTGTAAGAAAAGTCGATCGCACTAGAGTTTTCACCATAAGCTGGCCGATTTTTGACAATAAGGTGTTTTCCCACCCTCGTATTTTGCTTTGATTTTGTTCCTCACTCAACTAAGGCTCTCTATGTGAAATTGTGGTGTATGGAGAGCTATTTATTGGGATAAAACGTTTAGAGATGTTCGCAAGACAAAAAATTGAAGCCTACAACACGGGGTATTCCCAGGCGGTCACCCATCCAAGTACTAACCCCGCCCGACAGGGCTTAACTTCGGTGATCGGACGAGAAACCGGTGCTTTCCCTGTGGTATGGTCGTAGACGAGGAAATGGGGTCGAAAATGTGCTTGTTATCGGCCAGGTTCAGGCTGTAAAGCGGCCACATCCCTGCGTGTAGGCGAATTTGAAATTCTAAAGCCCTAGTTTCGTGACTCTAACCCTAATAAATAGATACTCTAACCCTAAGAATTTGTTTCCGTAACCCTAAGAAATGGTTACCCTAACCCCGACGTCGTTACCTAACCCTAATGTATTTTCCTCAACCCAGTTAACACATTGAGGAGCATCGATTTGAAGCACTATTCCCTTGGGTGGGGTGGGAGGGGTCCCAAGAGACCTAACGTGTCCTAAAAACCTATTATAAAATGTTTTCGCTCCGTAGGTGCGTGTATCTGGCTTTAACCTCTTACAGTGACGACATAAAAAACGGGTCACCCTCTGGGACCGTCTGCGGGACTCGCCAGGGCTTGTGGGGGCGACCTGATACGATCCACCATAAACCGTGGGAAGGATCCCTCGACCACCCCCCTCACCCAGGGCATGCTTCGGCATCGCTTCTCGGCCTTTTGGCTAAGATCAAGTGGAGTATCTGTTCTTATCAGCTTAATATCTGTTACGCTGCTCATTGAGCAGCTCATATATTAAACTGATTTTTGGAACTGGGCTGTGGAAAAGAGGCTTGCCTCGTCCCAGCCACGGGTTGCCTCGGTTATAGCACTACCTCCGAGTGCGGCCCACTTCCCTCTGGGGAAGACACATTCAATCCAAAACAAAGTCAACGGTATAGCATTCTTTTATGTTTACAGGAGCCCCGCCCGCCCTTAGAGGGGGAAGAGGTGAAAGAGGGATGATAATTCAGACAACAGACAATGGCAGGAACGGCCGCTGGCCTACGTTTTCTGAAGTGCGCAAAGCACTACCACAAGGACCTAGGGGTAAGTGGATTTTTTCACCGAGGGGCAGATGCTGAAAAGCATACGTACCTGACGCGGGAGGTACTGTGATCAAGGAGGCAGTCCTCTCAAGGCGAGGCCCTTTCATTGCACTTCGACTGGGTTGACCCTTGGCGATTACCCCAAATGTGGGTAACTCGAGGGGATAATTTCTGGTAGTGGGGACCTGCGTTCTCGCTCATCCCCGCAAAAGTCATTCCAACTATGTGGATATGGCTGTCTTACTGACTATCGAGGGTATTTTTGCTTTTGGAGTGTGGCGGTAGACTTGCGAAGAAAGCAAAGGACGCACAACTGGCCAAGGTGTTGGCACGTTTGGAGGGGTAGAAGTGCATTGGAGAGACTGGAGGAAGGAAACAAGGTGAGTTTCGGGGCGGTGCGTAACTTTGCTGGCTGTTTTTGTTCAAGGCCTGTCTGTTCTATTGTGCGTAAAGTCCTGTTCGTTTGTATTTGCAGGTTGTGCGTGCCGTGCCGTGCTGTGCTATGCGCGCGAAGGGAAAGGGAAATGAAAGGAAACCAAACGGCCGATCGACCGAGCGAGCGAGCATAGAAGGTCATTCGACTTGGACCGTGAGTACACTTTGACCTTTTGAGCGGTTTTATTGTCACTGGAGCCGCTTTTAGAAATGCTATTGCTATCGTTAGTGTATCCTTTGTGCGAGCAAGCGATGTGAACGAATGAACGAGGGAAGGAAACAAACTAGCAGAGTAGTAAAAGTATCGAACCTTTTTCCCGATTCGTTTGCAGTCTGAATCCAACCATTGTCGACTTTCAGTGCCGTTTTTTCGCGCGCCTCCTCTTGGAAGTGTGCGAGTGTTTTGCCACGTCACGATGGCTTAAAACTGCGTCTCAGAAGTGTGCGTTTTTTCCTATTCATTTTTCGTTCGTTATTTGGAATGATTTGATATCACAGAAGTAGAATTTGACATCATAAACTGTTCATCTCGCGCGTGCTCACTCGCTCGCGCGCGCTCTGTAAGAAAAGTCGATCGCACTAGAGTTTTCGCCATTAGCTGGCCGATTTTTGACAAAAAGGTGTTTCCCCCCCCTCGTTTTTTGCTTTGATTTTGTTCCTCACTCACCTACGGCTCTCTATGTGAAATTGTGGTGTATGGAGAGCTATTTATTGGGATAAAACGTTTAGAGATGTTCGCAAGACAAAAAGTTGGGGCGTACAACACGGGGTATTCCCAGGCGGTCACCCATCCAAGTACTAACCCCGCCCGACAGGGCTTAACTTCGGTGATCGGACGAGAACCGGTGCTTTCCCTGTGGTATGGTCGTAGACGAGGAAATGGGGTCGAAATTGTGCTTGTTATCGGCCAGGTTCAGGCTGTAAAGCGGCCACATCCCTGAGTGTAGGCGAATTTGAAATTCTAAAGCCCTAGTTTCGTTACTCTAACCCTAAGAAATCGATACTCTAACACTAAGAAATTGTTACCCTAACCCTAAGAAATGGTTACCCTAACCCCGAAGACGTTACCTAACACTACTGTATTCTCCACAACCCAGTTAACACATTGAGGAGCATCGATTTGAAGCACTATTCCCTAGGGAGGGGAGGGAGGGGTCCCAAGAGACATAACGTGTCCTAAAAACCTATTATACAATGTTTTAGCTCCGTAGGTGCGTGTATCTGGCTTTAAAATCTTACAGTGAGGAGATACAAAAAGGGTCAGCATCTGGGACCGTCTGCGGGGATCGCAAGGGCTTGTGGGGGCGACCTGCTACTATCCACCATAAACCGTGGGAAGGATCCCTCGACCACCCCCCTCACCCAGGGCATGCTTCGGCATCGCTTCTCGGCCTTTTGGCTAAGATCAGCCAACACGTAAGTTTGTTTTTGCTGTTGGTAAGCGTGTTTTTTCCCTAAACTTTTTTCGCTTTGTGTGTAAAATAGTTAGTTTAGTGACATGGATACATGCGAGAATATGGTACCTATGATTGAGGAGTCGAGTAATGAGATGCCTGTTGAGATGACTGGTGATTCGAACAATGAGAGCATGATGATTTGAATAATGTGGTGCCCGAAACAAATGCAGAGAACACTGAAGACCGCCATGTCGTCAATGGCGACTCATATGCTTCACGGGCAGCGAGAACGGTAGCCACGAGTACCCGTCGCGACAGAGGAGAGGTTTAGATTCTCAGAGAATTGTGAGCCGCAGCGGGGCAATAGGACTGTCCTTTTTCACGCCCAAGCAAAACGACGACGGCGAAGTCGGTTTTTGAAGCCGCTAGAAGAAGCTGACATTGACGCGACAGAAATAGACCATGTTTACAAAGGAAAAGAATGGCGAGGTGACGGTGACTTTCAGACACATTTCTGACCAAAGGAGAAATTTCTCCGTTTGAATTCATTGCAAGTTTTCGACGCCGAGCTTTTCGCACTTACAAGACGTTGACAAACCACTTACTTTACCTAACGATATACGACGCCCCTTTGAGCTGTCGGATCTGGCTATAATTAAACGCCTGTGCACCTTATTGCGAAGTTCTACACTATCGTCGGGGCAAGCATTCGCTGGCCCCAAATATCTACAATGGCCTTCGACATTCTCGTGTACGCATTTCAAAACCGATCACCAGCTTCCTCCGGTTTGGTAAGTTCCAGGGTTGTAAAGGCATAAGTGGTGCAGGTACTACGTGTCGTAAGTGTAATCGTCCGGTCACTTCAGTAATGTTTGTCCCAACCGTATCTGTTTTAATTGTGAGGGTCTCGGCCACGAGGCCCAGCGATTGTCCTTGTCCTGGTTTGTGTTGTCTGTGTAAGGAGGAAGGGCACCTGGGGATCAATTGTGTACCCCTCTTGGTCCTCTCATTCCCGTTTCTCCAACGACGAGCAGGACGATTGTCGCGGTAGAATCCGACGACGATGATGGATTGAGCGATTGGCTAGTCTTATGGTCGTGGCCGACAGATTATTCTGCTGTCCCGCCTTGCCCTCTAATTCTGAAACTCCTTCCCCCGTGCCTGTGGACGATACTTCTTCTGCTTCCTGTTATTTCTGACTCTAGTGATCGCCTTTGCCGTCGTCTCCTGACTCGTTCAATTCTCAACACACGATGGCCTTCGTATAAATCTGCTCAAGTCTGTGCCCGACCCGCCCGCGGACATCGTATTCCTGCTCTTCTTTTGACTCCCTTTCGGCCGCTACTAGACGTTCTTTGCTGTTCGTTATCTTCTCATCCCTTCGGGCCCCCCAAAATAAAAGCCTTCTCTTCCCTCTGACACTGTTCTTGAATCCTTCTCCGTCGCCGCTCGACTGCTCGGAAGATGGCATGAACGCCACCATGGATTTAAAGAGGAAATCGGCGGATGCATCGCCGAAACGCACAAAGAAGGGCAAGAAAAAAACATCCACATAAGTGAGTTGAATTATGTTGCGGGAGTCTTTTTTTCCAAGAGTTTTCCTTTAATGCTTTTAACTGTTAATGCAAGGGGTTTTGGCTAGTCCCCTTACTCATAATTTTTTGTTTGATTCGATCGAATCTTCAAACTGTGATGTTTGTTTGGTTCAAGAAAACATAGTCAGTGCTGAATCCACTATTAAATTCCCTGTCTCGCAGATGGAGTGCCGTTGTTTCTGGTGCTCCAGGCCTCTGGTAGACAGGGTGGTGTGGTGACTTTATTTTTATTTTTTTTTGTCGAAATGTTCTGATGAGATTGTCTCTTGGAAAAAAGACTCACACGGTCGTATTGTCAGTATTATTGATCAGGAGCAACGGAGTAGAGGTGAATTTAGTTAATATTTACGCTCCCACTAATATTGCAGAGCGAAAAGATTTTCTTTGATTTCTCTCCATGAATGTTTTATTCCTTCCGATGCAATCATCATCGGAGGGGACTTTAATTGTTACGATAAGGTTCTCGATAAATTTGGTGGAAAACGTTTCTATTCACAAAGAATAAGAGGTCTTTGAAAAATGATTTTGCTAGTGTTGATGTTTGGCGCAATTTGCAGCCTTCTCCTTCCCCTCCATCCCCTTTATATTCACCCCCCACCCAGGGCTCAAGGGAATTTACGATGGTTCAATTCGTCCTTGTCTTTATCGGGAGTAGACTTTGACAAGTTTTTGGTTTCAAGGGAGTTGTTGTCAACCGGCGTGGAGGTGCAACATCTCACCTTGTCCAATTGCCGATCACGATTTTGTTGTCCTTCGTCTTTGACATTCCCACCGGGGTCAAACGTGGCACGGGTGTGTGGAATTTTAATAATTCCATTCTGAAAGATAAGGACTTTTGTACCACTAGTAGAAAAATTGATTGATTGTCATCTACGTTTTTTGCCCTCCTGTCGCGAGCTTTCAGGATTGGTGGAAGGTCTTGAAACTGTCCATTCAAAGAGGAATCGATCCGCCTTTTCGCGTAATAAACGGAGGCCGGGTTGCGTAAAAAGCAGGTTAATATTTAACGAATAAGTAAAATTTCGTCTCCGTCAACGTTTAGTTGGTGGAGTACAACACCGTCTCCGTGTTGATTTCTGACACGGAAAGCCAGTTGAAAGCCCCTTCGCGTTAAAGAAATCGAGGGGATCATGATTCCGGAGCCGAGCACAAATGGCTGGAAGAAGGCGAGCGGCCTAGCCGTTAATTTTTTGAACTTGAAGAGGGAAAACATCAAAGCTCAGAGATCACACATCTCTTTCAGTTTACGATCTAAATGGCAACGAAGTCTCCTCTCAGGAGGGGAGTATCGAAAAAAGCGCACGTTGATTTGTACTCGCGGTCTTTTTTCCGAAGAGCCTGTTGACGCGACCTTGCAGGACGACCTTTTGTCCTCTCTGCCGCGTCAACTTTCTCCCGATTCAAGCGTCGTCTTGCGAAGGCCAGATGACGGCTTGAATGAAAGGGACCTTTGCGTTAAAGAAAATGAACAGCAATAAGGCACCTGGCCCCGATGGCCTTTCTGTTGAATTTTATGTCAAATTCTGGGATCGGCTAGGTCCGCACCTGTGCCGTGTCCTTAATGCCTGTTATCGGGCTGGGGAGATGTGTGAGTCTATGAAGACAAGTAATACGCGTGTCATCTTTAAAAAAGGTGACCGTAAAGATCTGAAAAACTGGCGACCGATTTCTCTTTTGAATGTCGATTATAAAATTTGCTCCAAAGTTCTTTCTCTTCGTCTCTCTAAGGTTCTAGAATTTATCGTTGATCCTGATCAAACCTGTTCTGTGCCCGGACGTAAAATTACATCGAATTTGCACGTTCTTAGAGATGTGCTAGATCATATCGATCGTACTAATGAGACCGGTATTTTGATTAGCCTCGATCAAGAGAAAGCTTTCGATCGTGTCAATCGCACCTTTTTGTTAAATTTATTGTCTCGTTTCGGTTTTGGTCCATCCTTTTGTTTCTGGATCAATACCCTATATAATGGCGCTAACATGCGCATTATTGTGAACGAGTGGTTGTCAGACACGATACCTTTATCCCGCGGGGTGAGACAAGGAGATTCCCTGTCTCCCTTGTTGTACATTCTTTGTGTTGAAACTCTTGCGTGCAAAATCCGAAATAATCCAGATATCGAGGGCTTTCTCCTTCCGGGCGCACGAGGTTTATGTTATAAAGTGGGTGTTTATGCTGATGATACGACCTGTATTGTTAAATCCTATCGTTCCCTTCAATCTTTATTTAACATGATCAATGTGTATGAGGGTGGGTCTGGAGCTCGTCTCAACGTCGCAAAAACTGAGGCCATGTGGCTGGGAGCATGGCGTTCGCGCGGCGACCAGCCGCTTGGCCTCAAGTGGGTGACGAAAATGAAAATTTTAGGCGTTGTTTTTGGCCCCGACACCGATGCCGATAATTGGCGACCAAAGCTCGAGAAATTAGAGAAACATCTTAATCTCTGGAAATCTCGATCTCTCTCCTTTGTCGGTAAATCCCTCATAATCAATGTGTTGGGGATTAGTAAACTTTTGTATCTCTCTGCTGTGTTGTGTGTCCCTAAATGGGTGGTTTCGAAAATTAACAATTTAGTCTGGCCTTTTCTCTGGGGATCCCGCATTGAAACGGTTAGCCGGATGACTTGCCACCAGTCCCTCGGGAAGGGTGGTCTCGGCATTTTTAACTTTCAGACCAAAAGCGATTCTCTTAAGTTGGCGTCCCTCATTTCTATTCTCGATGATCGCGAGTCAAAGTCTTTTTTCCTAACCAAATATTTTCTAGGTTCTAGACTTGCTTCTTGCCGGCCGGAGTGGCGTTCTCTTCGTGACAACTCCACTCCGAGCACACAGAATTTGACACCCTATTATGAGAAATGCTTTTCGATTCTCGCCTCTCTTCGCGGGATCGTTTCCCACCAAGAGTGGCGAGATTTTGTTTTCTCTTCCAAGAAGTGCTATTTAGCTCTCTTGAGAGAGAATTCTGCCTCCCCGATTCTCCATCGCTTTTGGTCTGCCTTTCTTCCGATAGATTTTGATCTCGACCGTTTCTGGGTTTCTGTTAGGGATGATTTTTCCGAAAACTATAAAAACGATATACTTTGGTTAATTGTCCTCCGCGCTGTGAAGGTACGCGACTCCCTAAAAAATTGGGGGTATATCGACTCTGACAAATGCGCGTCCTGCTCCCGTAAAGAGACAATTGATCATTGTTTTCTTAACTGTGTTCGTGTGAAACGTGTGTGGTCGTTTTTCTCTCCTGTTCTCTCTTCCCTTCTTGGCTTTCCTTTCTTGCCATCGTGTACTCGTGTTTTCTTTTTCCGTTGGGCTCCCGTTAGCCCTAAAAAGGCTCAGTTAGCCCGCTTCTTAATCAAAACGATTCTGTACGGTGTCTGGAAGTTTCGCAATAAAGCTACCTTTCATAACGGAAATGACACTCCCGAGGGTATGATTCGTTATATCCTCGGTGATGTCAGGAACAGAGTAGCTTGTGATTTTTTTCGGCTTCCGTTTTCGGAGTTTAAGAATGTTTGGGAGGCTCCAGGTCTTTGCCGTTTCGATGGCGATTCTTATAAATTATTGATGTAAATATTTCTGTAAATAGTAATAATTGACCTAGTAATAGTAACAACTTTTCGGTTCATAGTTAATTATAGCTTAAGATTATTTAGGTGCATTAGGTTAGGGTGTATTAGGTTAAGGAATGTCAATAATTAGCTTTAATTTATTTAGGTACTTAGTATATTAGTGTAAGGAATATAATAATTAGTATATTTAGTGTAAATACGGACTTTACATGGACCTCTTTGGACTTTATTAGTGATTAATTAGTTTTGTTTGGACTTTGGAACTTTCTTTCGATTTATATTAATAGTAAGGGCCAAGCCCACGTGCGTTTCGCACTTTTATTCTGTATATAGATTTATTC
>NW_027078186.1:62849-64250 GCF_036669915.1 Pocillopora verrucosa | reverse complement strand
AATCAAAGCAAAAAACGAGGGGGGGAAAACACCTTTTTGTCAAAAATCGGCCAGCTAATGGCGAAAACTCTAGTGCGATCGACTTTTCTTACAGAGCGCGCGCGAGCGAGTGAGCACGCGCGAGATGAACAGTTTATGATGTCAAATTCTACTTCTGTGATATCAAATCATTCCAAATAACGAACGAAAAATGAATAGGAAAAAACGCACACTTCTGAGACGCAGTTTTAAGCCATCGTGACGTGGCAAAACACTCGCACACTTCCAAGAGGAGGCGCGCGAAAAACGGCACTGAAAGTCGACAATGGTTGGATTCAGACTGCAAACGAATCGGGAAAAAGGTTCGATACTTTTACTACTCTGCTAGTTTGTTTCCTTCCCTCGTTCATTCGTTCACTCGCTTGCTCGCACAAAGGATACACTAACGATAGCAATAGCATTTCTAAAAGCGGCTCCAGTGACAATAAAACCGCTCAAAAGGTTCAAAGTGTACTCACGGTCCAAGTCGAATGCCCTTCTATGCTCGCTCGCTCGGTCGATCGGCCGTTTGGTTTCCTTTCATTTCCTTTCCCTTCGCGCGCATAGCACAGCACGGCACGGCACGCACAACCTGCAAATACAAACGAACAGGACTTTACACACAATAGAGCAGACAGGCCTTGAACAAAAACAGCCAGCAAAGTTACGCACCGCCCCGAAACTCACCTTGTTTCCTTCCTCCAGTCTCTCCAATGCACTTCTACCCCTCCAAACGTGCCAACACCTTGGCCAGTTGTGCGTCCTTTGCTTTCTTTGCAAGTCTACCGGTCCACTGCAAAAGCAAAAATACCCTCGATAGTCAGTAAGAGGGCCATATAGACATAGTTTGGATGACTTTTGCGGGGACGAGCGCGAACGCAGGTCCCCACTACCAGAAATTATACGCTCGAGTTACCCACATTTGGGGTAATCGCAAGGGTCAACCCAGTCGAAGTGCAATGAAAGGGCCTCGCCTTGAGAGGACTGCCTCCTTGATCACAGTACCTCCCGCGTCAGGTAAGTATGCTTTTTCAGCGTCTGCCCTCGGTGAAAAAATCCACTTACCCCTAGGTCCTTGTGGTAGTGCTTTGCGCACTTCAGAAAACGTAGGCCAGCGGCCGTTCCTGCCATTGTCTGTTGTCTGAATTATCATCCCTCTTTCACCTCTTCCCCCTCTAAGGGCGGGCGGGGCTCCTGTAAACATAAAAGAATGCTATACCGTTGACTTTGTTTTGGATTGAATGTGTCTTCCCCAGAGGGAAGTGGGCCGCACTCGGAGGTAGTGCTATACCGAGGCAACCCGTGGCTGGGACGAGGCAAGCCTCTTTTCCACAGCCCAGTTCCAAAAATCAGTTTAATATATGAGCTGCTCAATGAGCAGCG
>NW_027078186.1:60650-62786 GCF_036669915.1 Pocillopora verrucosa | reverse complement strand
GATGCCGAAGCATGCCCTGGGTGAGGGGGTGGTCGAGGGATCCTTCCCACGGTTTATGGTGGATAGTAGCAGGTCGCCCCCACAAGCCCTTGCGAGTCCCGCAGACGGTCCCAGAGGCTGACCCGTTTGGTATCTCCTCACTGTAAGATTTTAAAGCCAGATACACGCACCTACGGAGCTAAAACATTGTATAATAGGTTTTTAGGACACGTTATGTCTCTTGGGACCCCTCCCTCCCCTCCCTAGGGAATAGTGCTTCAAATCGATGCTCCTCAATGTGTTAACTGGGTTGAGGAAAATACATTAGGGTTAGGTAACGACTTCGGGGTTAGGGTAACCATTTCTTAGGGTTAGGGTAACAATTTCTTAGGGTTAGAGTATCGATTTCTTAGGGTTAGAGTAACGAAACTAGGGCTTTAGAATTTCAAATTCGCCTACACTCAGGGATGTGGCCGCTTTACAGCCTGAACCTGGCCGATAACAAGCAGAATTTCGACCCCATTTCCTCGTCTACGACCATACCACAGGGAAAGCACCGGTTCTCGTCCGATCACCGAAGTTAAGCCCTGTCGGGCGGGGTTAGTACTTGGATGGGTGACCGCCTGGGAATACCCCGTGTTGTAGGCTTCAATTTTTTGTCTTGCGAACATCTCTAAACGTTTTATCCCAATAAATAGCTCTCCATACACCACAATTTCACATAGAGAGCCGTAGGTGAGTGAGGAACAAAATCAAAGCAAAAAACGAGGGGGGGAAACACCTTTTTGTCAAAAATCGGCCAGCTAATGGCGAAAACTCTAGTGCGATCGACTTTTCTTACAGAGCGCGCGCGAGCGAGTGAGCACGCGCGAGATGAACAGTTTATGATGTCAAATTCTACTTCTGTGATATCAAATCATTCCAAATAACGAACGAAAAAATGAATAGGAAAAAAACGCACACTTCTGAGACGCAGTTTTAAGCCATCGTGACGTGGCAAAACACTCGCACACTTCCAAGAGGAGGCGCGCGAAAAACGGCACTGAAAGTCGACAATGGTTGGATTCAGACTGCAAACGAATCGGGAAAAAGGTTCGATACTTTTACTACTCTGCTAGTTTGTTTCCTTCCCTCGTTCATTCGTTCACTCGCTTCGCTTGCTCGCACAAAGGATACACTAACGATAGCAATAGCATTTCTAAAAGCGGCTCCAGTGACAATAAAACCGCTCAAAAGGTTCAAAGTGTACTCACGGTCCAAGTCGAATGCCCTTCTATGCTCGCTCGCTCGGTCGATCGGCCGTTTGGTTTCCTTTCATTTCCTTTCCCTTCGCGCGCATAGCACAGCACGGCACGGCACGCACAACCTGCAAATACAAACGAACAGGACTTTACACACAATAGAGCAGACAGGCCTTGAACAAAAACAGCCAGCAAAGTTACGCACCGCCCCGAAACTCACCTTGTTTCCTTCCTCCAGTCTCTCCAATGCACTTCTACCCCTCCAAACGTGCCAACACCTTGGCCAGTTGTGCGTCCTTTGCTTTCTTTGCAAGTCTACCGGTCCACTGCAAAAGCAAAAATACCCTCGATAGTCAGTAAGAGGGCCATATAGACATAGTTTGGATGACTTTTGCGGGGACGAGCGCGAACGCAGGTCCCCACTACCAGAAATTATACGCTCGAGTTACCCACATTTGGGGTAATCGCAAGGGTCAACCCAGTCGAAGTGCAATGAAAGGGCCTCGCCTTGAGAGGACTGCCTCCTTGATCACAGTACCTCCCGCGTCAGGTAAGTATGCTTTTTCAGCGTCTGCCCTCGGTGAAAAAATCCACTTACCCCTAGGTCCTTGTGGTAGTGCTTTGCGCACTTCAGAAAACGTAGGCCAGCGGCCGTTCCTGCCATTGTCTGTTGTCTGAATTATCATCCCTCTTTCACCTCTTCCCCCTCTAAGGGCGGGCGGGGCTCCTGTAAACATAAAAGAATGCTATACCGTTGACTTTGTTTTGGATTGAATGTGTCTTCCCCAGAGGGAAGTGGGCCGCACTCGGAGGTAGTGCTATACCGAGGCAACCCGTGGCTGGGACGAGGCAAGCCTCTTTTCCACAGCCCAGTTCCAAAAATCAGTTTAATATATGAGCTGCTCAATGAGCAGCG
>NW_027078186.1:58454-60587 GCF_036669915.1 Pocillopora verrucosa | reverse complement strand
GATGCCGAAGCATGCCCTGGGTGAGGGGGGTGGTCGAGGGATCCTTCCCACGGTTTATGGTGGATAGTAGCAGGTCGCCCCCACAAGCCCTTGCGAGTCCCGCAGACGGTCCCAGAGGCTGACCCGTTTGGTATCTCCTCACTGTAAGATTTTAAAGCCAGATACACGCACCTACGGAGCTAAAACATTGTATAATAGGTTTTTAGGACACGTTATGTCTCTTGGGACCCCTCCCTCCCCTCCCTAGGGAATAGTGCTTCAAATCGATGCTCCTCAATGTGTTAACTGGGTTGAGGAAAATACATTAGGGTTAGGTAACGACTTCGGGGTTAGGGTAACCATTTCTTAGGGTTAGGGTAACAATTTCTTAGGGTTAGAGTATCGATTTCTTAGGGTTAGAGTAACGAAACTAGGGCTTTAGAATTTCAAATTCGCCTACACTCAGGGATGTGGCCGCTTTACAGCCTGAACCTGGCCGATAACAAGCAGAATTTCGACCCCATTTCCTCGTCTACGACCATACCACAGGGAAAGCACCGGTTCTCGTCCGATCACCGAAGTTAAGCCCTGTCGGGCGGGGTTAGTACTTGGATGGGTGACCGCCTGGGAATACCCCGTGTTGTAGGCTTCAATTTTTTGTCTTGCGAACATCTCTAAACGTTTTATCCCAATAAATAGCTCTCCATACACCACAATTTCACATAGAGAGCCGTAGGTGAGTGAGGAACAAAATCAAAGCAAAAAACGAGGGGGGGAAAACACCTTTTTGTCAAAAATCGGCCAGCTAATGGCGAAAACTCTAGTGCGATCGACTTTTCTTACAGAGCGCGCGCGAGCGAGTGAGCACGCGCGAGATGAACAGTTTATGATGTCAAATTCTACTTCTGTGATATCAAATCATTCCAAATAACGAACGAAAAAATGAATAGGAAAAAAACGCACACTTCTGAGACGCAGTTTTAAGCCATCGTGACGTGGCAAAACACTCGCACACTTCCAAGAGGAGGCGCGCGAAAAACGGCACTGAAAGTCGACAATGGTTGGATTCAGACTGCAAACGAATCGGGAAAAAGGTTCGATACTTTTACTACTCTGCTAGTTTGTTTCCTTCCCTCGTTCATTCGTTCACTCGCTTGCTCGCACAAAGGATACACTAACGATAGCAATAGCATTTCTAAAAGCGGCTCCAGTGACAATAAAACCGCTCAAAAGGTTCAAAGTGTACTCACGGTCCAAGTCGAATGCCCTTCTATGCTCGCTCGCTCGGTCGATCGGCCGTTTGGTTTCCTTTCATTTCCTTTCCCTTCGCGCGCATAGCACAGCACGGCACGGCACGCACAACCTGCAAATACAAACGAACAGGACTTTACACACAATAGAGCAGACAGGCCTTGAACAAAAACAGCCAGCAAAGTTACGCACCGCCCCGAAACTCACCTTGTTTCCTTCCTCCAGTCTCTCCAATGCACTTCTACCCCTCCAAACGTGCCAACACCTTGGCCAGTTGTGCGTCCTTTGCTTTCTTTGCAAGTCTACCGGTCCACTGCAAAAGCAAAAATACCCTCGATAGTCAGTAAGAGGGCCATATAGACATAGTTTGGATGACTTTTGCGGGGACGAGCGCGAACGCAGGTCCCCACTACCAGAAATTATACGCTCGAGTTACCCACATTTGGGGTAATCGCAAGGGTCAACCCAGTCGAAGTGCAATGAAAGGGCCTCGCCTTGAGAGGACTGCCTCCTTGATCACAGTACCTCCCGCGTCAGGTAAGTATGCTTTTTCAGCGTCTGCCCTCGGTGAAAAAATCCACTTACCCCTAGGTCCTTGTGGTAGTGCTTTGCGCACTTCAGAAAACGTAGGCCAGCGGCCGTTCCTGCCATTGTCTGTTGTCTGAATTATCATCCCTCTTTCACCTCTTCCCCCTCTAAGGGCGGGCGGGGCTCCTGTAAACATAAAAGAATGCTATACCGTTGACTTTGTTTTGGATTGAATGTGTCTTCCCCAGAGGGAAGTGGGCCGCACTCGGAGGTAGTGCTATACCGAGGCAACCCGTGGCTGGGACGAGGCAAGCCTCTTTTCCACAGCCCAGTTCCAAAAATCAGTTTAATATATGAGCTGCTCAATGAGCAGCG
>NW_027078186.1:54021-58391 GCF_036669915.1 Pocillopora verrucosa | reverse complement strand
GATGCCGAAGCATGCCCTGGGTGAGGGGGGTGGTCGAGGGATCCTTCCCACGGTTTATGGTGGATAGTAGCAGGTCGCCCCCACAAGCCCTTGCGAGTCCCGCAGACGGTCCCAGAGGCTGACCCGTTTGGTATCTCCTCACTGTAAGATTTTAAAGCCAGATACACGCACCTACGGAGCTAAAACATTGTATAATAGGTTTTTAGGACACGTTATGTCTCTTGGGACCCCTCCCTCCCCTCCCTAGGGAATAGTGCTTCAAATCGATGCTCCTCAATGTGTTAACTGGGTTGAGGAAAATACATTAGGGTTAGGTAACGACTTCGGGGTTAGGGTAACCATTTCTTAGGGTTAGGGTAACAATTTCTTAGGGTTAGAGTATCGATTTCTTAGGGTTAGAGTAACGAAACTAGGGCTTTAGAATTTCAAATTCGCCTACACTCAGGGATGTGGCCGCTTTACAGCCTGAACCTGGCCGATAACAAGCAGAATTTCGACCCCATTTCCTCGTCTACGACCATACCACAGGGAAAGCACCGGTTCTCGTCCGATCACCGAAGTTAAGCCCTGTCGGGCGGGGTTAGTACTTGGATGGGTGACCGCCTGGGAATACCCCGTGTTGTAGGCTTCAATTTTTTGTCTTGCGAACATCTCTAAACGTTTTATCCCAATAAATAGCTCTCCATACACCACAATTTCACATAGAGAGCCGTAGGTGAGTGAGGAACAAAATCAAAGCAAAAAACGAGGGGGGGAAACACCTTTTTGTCAAAAATCGGCCAGCTAATGGCGAAAACTCTAGTGCGATCGACTTTTCTTACAGAGCGCGCGCGAGCGAGTGAGCACGCGCGAGATGAACAGTTTATGATGTCAAATTCTACTTCTGTGATATCAAATCATTCCAATAACGAACGAAAAAATGAATAGGAAAAAAACGCACACTTCTGAGACGCAGTTTTAAGCCATCGTGACGTGGCAAAACACTCGCACACTTCCAAGAGGAGGCGCGCGAAAAACGGCACTGAAAGTCGACAATGGTTGGATTCAGACTGCAAACGAATCGGGAAAAAGGTTCGATACTTTTACTACTCTGCTAGTTTGTTTCCTTCCCTCGTTCATTCGTTCACTCGCTTGCTCGCACAAAGGATACACTAACGATAGCAATAGCATTTCTAAAAGCGGCTCCAGTGACAATAAAACCGCTCAAAAGGTTCAAAGTGTACTCACGGTCCAAGTCGAATGCCCTTCTATGCTCGCTCGCTCGGTCGATCGGCCGTTTGGTTTCCTTTCATTTCCTTTCCCTTCGCGCGCATAGCACAGCACGGCACGGCACGCACAACCTGCAAATACAAACGAACAGGACTTTACACACAATAGAGCAGACAGGCCTTGAACAAAAACAGCCAGCAAAGTTACGCACCGCCCCGAAACTCACCTTGTTTCCTTCCTCCAGTCTCTCCAATGCACTTCTACCCCTCCAAACGTGCCAACACCTTGGCCAGTTGTGCGTCCTTTGCTTTCTTTGCAAGTCTACCGGTCCACTGCAAAAGCAAAAATACCCTCGATAGTCAGTAAGAGGGCCATATAGACATAGTTTGGATGACTTTTGCGGGGACGAGCGCGAACGCAGGTCCCCACTACCAGAAATTATACGCTCGAGTTACCCACATTTGGGGTAATCGCAAGGGTCAACCCAGTCGAAGTGCAATGAAAGGGCCTCGCCTTGAGAGGACTGCCTCCTTGATCACAGTACCTCCCGCGTCAGGTAAGTTTTTTATATTTAAGGTGAACGGCCAGGCTCCCGTGAGGGCGGTGCAATGCCTGCCGATCTCAGACCTAATCCAACCCATGGCTGAAAGTGCAATGCCTTAGGGTTGGGTCCACCATAAACCGAGGGCCACCAGACACCAACTTCGTTGGGGAATCGAACCCCACCTCGCAAACATTGAACACACTCACACCCAAAAATTGAACACGCCCACTCCAAAACAAACGAACAAAAACGGATACAAAAACATAGAAAAACTATTATTTACAATATTACATTATTTAAAACCAGGACTTAAATACTTTATTCACATATTATTTACTTAGATAGTATTGTTTACTAATATTTACTACAATTTCTTCCTACATTTCGGAACTCCCACAACAGAAGGGGGGCAGAACGCTTCAGCAGCTCTGCAGCAAGAACTGCAGCAGTAGGGACCACAGGACGAGACTTAGAAACGCCATCATTTACAACATTAATTACACTATTATCCACATTGGTACTGGTAAAATTACAAACTGTGGCCTTCTTAACCCACAAAGCCTTGGCGGGAAGCCTCCGACATTGCCGACCATTGAGGTCCACAAACTCCACACACAAAACGTTATCATGCTCCGTAGGACCAATCTGGTCAACAAGAGAGCCCCTGAAACCAATCAAAAAGGAAGGGTCCCCCTGTACTTCAAGAAGATACTGCGCAAAACCCACTTCAGACTGCTCACCACTCGTATCCACTCTAGCGATACGAAGAAGATTTGGATCCACACTGAGAGACACCCCATTTTCCAAAACTACCGACACCAACTCCAAAAATCCGTAGGGAAACCTCACGCACCCTCATATCCCTGTAGGACAGAACAAAGGCTTGATCCTTAGAACAGCGGCATAACTCATCCCGATACCACTTCAAAACCTTCCTACGAATAACAGAATCTGCGGGGGTCTGCACATCCTCAGTCACTACAGGGACCGGGGGGGCTAGCCCCAACTCAACAGGAGCACTAACTCGACTAGGGACAGGAACAGGGGTACTAACAGCAACCTCATCCTCCACATTAGCATCCACAGCATCCTCAATCGTATCCGAAACCTCATTCTCCACAACCCCATCTTCAACCACACCCTCGACTACATCCTCATCATCCTCATCCGAAACCACATTCTCCACAACCACATCTTCAACCGCACCCTCAATCACATCCACAACCACACCCTTATCCAAACCGGCAGAACTTTCAGAGACAACAGGCACAACAGTCCCAGAGGGGTCAGGGACCGCCTCAGGGACAGCTGCCTCTGTTGGAACAACAGACTGACCCCACGGCCGGACACACGCATGCGCTTTGTGGTCTGGGGAACCACACCTTCTACATTTTCCGTTGAACTGGCAATCTGCGGCCTTATGGCCATTAACTTTACATATCTGGCAGAACGGAGGGATACCCCTATACCAAACCCGCACAGGATAGTCGTCAATGCGGAACTCAGCAGGGACTGGATCCGATAATAACATCCTAAGAATCCGTGACCCAGTTAGAAGGCCCGGAATTCCTGAAAAATTCTGGTGCTTAATACTGATAACTTCTCCGTATTTTCTTAGCTCATCACAGATCAGAGCATCGTCACCTTCGGCAGGAAAATAGTGTACATACACAAAAGACGGCGGCTTATCAGAAGACGTCACACTAAGATCGTGCCCATCCAACGCCAGTGAACCCATACGCACAAATTCTTCTTTGTCTGAGACATTCTTAAAAGTAATACGAATCAAGCCCCTAGGGCAAAACTGAATGGCAGAAAGCCTTTCAAAATCAATATGCTCCCTAAGGAGAGCCATCACACGGTCCTTATCATAATTAGCCAACATCACTGACGCGTGAATCACGCACGTCCTGACACACTCAACACCCATGGCAAAAACAAACAACCCAAAAGTGGATGGGTGACCCGAAAAAACGGCAAAACCTGTGAGCTGGCAAAATACCACACTCAACAGGCCAAAAAAGCCAAGAAGAAAAGCCAATCCAGCCCAAGACTGGAAAAACAACCAGAGACTGGCTACCCCAGGTTACGGCAAGGAGCCGAGCATGAGTCCCTGGGAGGGTCACCAGAAAAAAACAGCCAAACCAGAACACAATAATACTTACAAAAAATCCTGCTTCTTTAATCCAAAGACACTTGTGAATCCACGAATCCACGCGCGATACTATAACGCAGGCAAAACCCGCGTCAGGTAAGTATGCTTTTTCAGCGTCTGCCCTCGGTGAAAAAATCCACTTACCCCTAGGTCCTTGTGGTAGTGCTTTGCGCACTTCAGAAAACGTAGGCCAGCGGCCGTTCCTGCCATTGTCTGTTGTCTGAATTATCATCCCTCTTTCACCTCTTCCCCCTCTAAGGGCGGGCGGGGCTCCTGTAAACATAAAAGAATGCTATACCGTTGACTTTGTTTTGGATTGAATGTGTCTTCCCCAGAGGGAAGTGGGCCGCACTCGGAGGTAGTGCTATACCGAGGCAACCCGTGGCTGGGACGAGGCAAGCCTCTTTTCCACAGCCCAGTTCCAAAAATCAGTTTAATATATGAGCTGCTCAATGAGCAGCG
>NW_027078186.1:51826-53958 GCF_036669915.1 Pocillopora verrucosa | reverse complement strand
GATGCCGAAGCATGCCCTGGGTGAGGGGGGTGGTCGAGGGATCCTTCCCACGGTTTATGGTGGATAGTAGCAGGTCGCCCCCACAAGCCCTTGCGAGTCCCGCAGACGGTCCCAGAGGCTGACCCGTTTGGTATCTCCTCACTGTAAGATTTTAAAGCCAGATACACGCACCTACGGAGCTAAAACATTGTATAATAGGTTTTTAGGACACGTTATGTCTCTTGGGACCCCTCCCTCCCCTCCCTAGGGAATAGTGCTTCAAATCGATGCTCCTCAATGTGTTAACTGGGTTGAGGAAAATACATTAGGGTTAGGTAACGACTTCGGGGTTAGGGTAACCATTTCTTAGGGTTAGGGTAACAATTTCTTAGGGTTAGAGTATCGATTTCTTAGGGTTAGAGTAACGAAACTAGGGCTTTAGAATTTCAAATTCGCCTACACTCAGGGATGTGGCCGCTTTACAGCCTGAACCTGGCCGATAACAAGCAGAATTTCGACCCCATTTCCTCGTCTACGACCATACCACAGGGAAAGCACCGGTTCTCGTCCGATCACCGAAGTTAAGCCCTGTCGGGCGGGGTTAGTACTTGGATGGGTGACCGCCTGGGAATACCCCGTGTTGTAGGCTTCAATTTTTTGTCTTGCGAACATCTCTAAACGTTTTATCCCAATAAATAGCTCTCCATACACCACAATTTCACATAGAGAGCCGTAGGTGAGTGAGGAACAAAATCAAAGCAAAAAACGAGGGGGGAAAACACCTTTTTGTCAAAAATCGGCCAGCTAATGGCGAAAACTCTAGTGCGATCGACTTTTCTTACAGAGCGCGCGCGAGCGAGTGAGCACGCGCGAGATGAACAGTTTATGATGTCAAATTCTACTTCTGTGATATCAAATCATTCCAAATAACGAACGAAAAAATGAATAGGAAAAAAACGCACACTTCTGAGACGCAGTTTTAAGCCATCGTGACGTGGCAAAACACTCGCACACTTCCAAGAGGAGGCGCGCGAAAAACGGCACTGAAAGTCGACAATGGTTGGATTCAGACTGCAAACGAATCGGGAAAAAGGTTCGATACTTTTACTACTCTGCTAGTTTGTTTCCTTCCCTCGTTCATTCGTTCACTCGCTTGCTCGCACAAAGGATACACTAACGATAGCAATAGCATTTCTAAAAGCGGCTCCAGTGACAATAAAACCGCTCAAAAGGTTCAAAGTGTACTCACGGTCCAAGTCGAATGCCCTTCTATGCTCGCTCGCTCGGTCGATCGGCCGTTTGGTTTCCTTTCATTTCCTTTCCCTTCGCGCGCATAGCACAGCACGGCACGGCACGCACAACCTGCAAATACAAACGAACAGGACTTTACACACAATAGAGCAGACAGGCCTTGAACAAAAACAGCCAGCAAAGTTACGCACCGCCCCGAAACTCACCTTGTTTCCTTCCTCCAGTCTCTCCAATGCACTTCTACCCCTCCAAACGTGCCAACACCTTGGCCAGTTGTGCGTCCTTTGCTTTCTTTGCAAGTCTACCGGTCCACTGCAAAAGCAAAAATACCCTCGATAGTCAGTAAGAGGGCCATATAGACATAGTTTGGATGACTTTTGCGGGGACGAGCGCGAACGCAGGTCCCCACTACCAGAAATTATACGCTCGAGTTACCCACATTTGGGGTAATCGCAAGGGTCAACCCAGTCGAAGTGCAATGAAAGGGCCTCGCCTTGAGAGGACTGCCTCCTTGATCACAGTACCTCCCGCGTCAGGTAAGTATGCTTTTTCAGCGTCTGCCCTCGGTGAAAAAATCCACTTACCCCTAGGTCCTTGTGGTAGTGCTTTGCGCACTTCAGAAAACGTAGGCCAGCGGCCGTTCCTGCCATTGTCTGTTGTCTGAATTATCATCCCTCTTTCACCTCTTCCCCCTCTAAGGGCGGGCGGGGCTCCTGTAAACATAAAAGAATGCTATACCGTTGACTTTGTTTTGGATTGAATGTGTCTTCCCCAGAGGGAAGTGGGCCGCACTCGGAGGTAGTGCTATACCGAGGCAACCCGTGGCTGGGACGAGGCAAGCCTCTTTTCCACAGCCCAGTTCCAAAAATCAGTTTAATATATGAGCTGCTCAATGAGCAGCG
>NW_027078186.1:49630-51763 GCF_036669915.1 Pocillopora verrucosa | reverse complement strand
GATGCCGAAGCATGCCCTGGGTGAGGGGGGTGGTCGAGGGATCCTTCCCACGGTTTATGGTGGATAGTAGCAGGTCGCCCCCACAAGCCCTTGCGAGTCCCGCAGACGGTCCCAGAGGCTGACCCGTTTGGTATCTCCTCACTGTAAGATTTTAAAGCCAGATACACGCACCTACGGAGCTAAAACATTGTATAATAGGTTTTTAGGACACGTTATGTCTCTTGGGACCCCTCCCTCCCCTCCCTAGGGAATAGTGCTTCAAATCGATGCTCCTCAATGTGTTAACTGGGTTGAGGAAAATACATTAGGGTTAGGTAACGACTTCGGGGTTAGGGTAACCATTTCTTAGGGTTAGGGTAACAATTTCTTAGGGTTAGAGTATCGATTTCTTAGGGTTAGAGTAACGAAACTAGGGCTTTAGAATTTCAAATTCGCCTACACTCAGGGATGTGGCCGCTTTACAGCCTGAACCTGGCCGATAACAAGCAGAATTTCGACCCCATTTCCTCGTCTACGACCATACCACAGGGAAAGCACCGGTTCTCGTCCGATCACCGAAGTTAAGCCCTGTCGGGCGGGGTTAGTACTTGGATGGGTGACCGCCTGGGAATACCCCGTGTTGTAGGCTTCAATTTTTTGTCTTGCGAACATCTCTAAACGTTTTATCCCAATAAATAGCTCTCCATACACCACAATTTCACATAGAGAGCCGTAGGTGAGTGAGGAACAAAATCAAAGCAAAAAACGAGGGGGGGAAAACACCTTTTTGTCAAAAATCGGCCAGCTAATGGCGAAAACTCTAGTGCGATCGACTTTTCTTACAGAGCGCGCGCGAGCGAGTGAGCACGCGCGAGATGAACAGTTTATGATGTCAAATTCTACTTCTGTGATATCAAATCATTCCAAATAACGAACGAAAAAATGAATAGGAAAAAAACGCACACTTCTGAGACGCAGTTTTAAGCCATCGTGACGTGGCAAAACACTCGCACACTTCCAAGAGGAGGCGCGCGAAAAACGGCACTGAAAGTCGACAATGGTTGGATTCAGACTGCAAACGAATCGGGAAAAAGGTTCGATACTTTTACTACTCTGCTAGTTTGTTTCCTTCCCTCGTTCATTCGTTCACTCGCTTGCTCGCACAAAGGATACACTAACGATAGCAATAGCATTTCTAAAAGCGGCTCCAGTGACAATAAAACCGCTCAAAAGGTTCAAAGTGTACTCACGGTCCAAGTCGAATGCCCTTCTATGCTCGCTCGCTCGGTCGATCGGCCGTTTGGTTTCCTTTCATTTCCTTTCCCTTCGCGCGCATAGCACAGCACGGCACGGCACGCACAACCTGCAAATACAAACGAACAGGACTTTACACACAATAGAGCAGACAGGCCTTGAACAAAAACAGCCAGCAAAGTTACGCACCGCCCCGAAACTCACCTTGTTTCCTTCCTCCAGTCTCTCCAATGCACTTCTACCCCTCCAAACGTGCCAACACCTTGGCCAGTTGTGCGTCCTTTGCTTTCTTTGCAAGTCTACCGGTCCACTGCAAAAGCAAAAATACCCTCGATAGTCAGTAAGAGGGCCATATAGACATAGTTTGGATGACTTTTGCGGGGACGAGCGCGAACGCAGGTCCCCACTACCAGAAATTATACGCTCGAGTTACCCACATTTGGGGTAATCGCAAGGGTCAACCCAGTCGAAGTGCAATGAAAGGGCCTCGCCTTGAGAGGACTGCCTCCTTGATCACAGTACCTCCCGCGTCAGGTAAGTATGCTTTTTCAGCGTCTGCCCTCGGTGAAAAAATCCACTTACCCCTAGGTCCTTGTGGTAGTGCTTTGCGCACTTCAGAAAACGTAGGCCAGCGGCCGTTCCTGCCATTGTCTGTTGTCTGAATTATCATCCCTCTTTCACCTCTTCCCCCTCTAAGGGCGGGCGGGGCTCCTGTAAACATAAAAGAATGCTATACCGTTGACTTTGTTTTGGATTGAATGTGTCTTCCCCAGAGGGAAGTGGGCCGCACTCGGAGGTAGTGCTATACCGAGGCAACCCGTGGCTGGGACGAGGCAAGCCTCTTTTCCACAGCCCAGTTCCAAAAATCAGTTTAATATATGAGCTGCTCAATGAGCAGCG
>NW_027078186.1:45194-49567 GCF_036669915.1 Pocillopora verrucosa | reverse complement strand
GATGCCGAAGCATGCCCTGGGTGAGGGGGGTGGTCGAGGGATCCTTCCCACGGTTTATGGTGGATAGTAGCAGGTCGCCCCCACAAGCCCTTGCGAGTCCCGCAGACGGTCCCAGAGGCTGACCCGTTTGGTATCTCCTCACTGTAAGATTTTAAAGCCAGATACACGCACCTACGGAGCTAAAACATTGTATAATAGGTTTTTAGGACACGTTATGTCTCTTGGGACCCCTCCCTCCCCTCCCTAGGGAATAGTGCTTCAAATCGATGCTCCTCAATGTGTTAACTGGGTTGAGGAAAATACATTAGGGTTAGGTAACGACTTCGGGGTTAGGGTAACCATTTCTTAGGGTTAGGGTAACAATTTCTTAGGGTTAGAGTATCGATTTCTTAGGGTTAGAGTAACGAAACTAGGGCTTTAGAATTTCAAATTCGCCTACACTCAGGGATGTGGCCGCTTTACAGCCTGAACCTGGCCGATAACAAGCAGAATTTCGACCCCATTTCCTCGTCTACGACCATACCACAGGGAAAGCACCGGTTCTCGTCCGATCACCGAAGTTAAGCCCTGTCGGGCGGGGTTAGTACTTGGATGGGTGACCGCCTGGGAATACCCCGTGTTGTAGGCTTCAATTTTTTGTCTTGCGAACATCTCTAAACGTTTTATCCCAATAAATAGCTCTCCATACACCACAATTTCACATAGAGAGCCGTAGGTGAGTGAGGAACAAAATCAAAGCAAAAAACGAGGGGGGAAAACACCTTTTTGTCAAAAATCGGCCAGCTAATGGCGAAAACTCTAGTGCGATCGACTTTTCTTACAGAGCGCGCGCGAGCGAGTGAGCACGCGCGAGATGAACAGTTTATGATGTCAAATTCTACTTCTGTGATATCAAATCATTCCAAATAACGAACGAAAAAATGAATAGGAAAAAAACGCACACTTCTGAGACGCAGTTTTAAGCCATCGTGACGTGGCAAAACACTCGCACACTTCCAAGAGGAGGCGCGCGAAAAACGGCACTGAAAGTCGACAATGGTTGGATTCAGACTGCAAACGAATCGGGAAAAAGGTTCGATACTTTTACTACTCTGCTAGTTTGTTTCCTTCCCTCGTTCATTCGTTCACTCGCTTGCTCGCACAAAGGATACACTAACGATAGCAATAGCATTTCTAAAAGCGGCTCCAGTGACAATAAAACCGCTCAAAAGGTTCAAAGTGTACTCACGGTCCAAGTCGAATGCCCTTCTATGCTCGCTCGCTCGGTCGATCGGCCGTTTGGTTTCCTTTCATTTCCTTTCCCTTCGCGCGCATAGCACAGCACGGCACGGCACGCACAACCTGCAAATACAAACGAACAGGACTTTACACACAATAGAGCAGACAGGCCTTGAACAAAAACAGCCAGCAAAGTTACGCACCGCCCCGAAACTCACCTTGTTTCCTTCCTCCAGTCTCTCCAATGCACTTCTACCCCTCCAAACGTGCCAACACCTTGGCCAGTTGTGCGTCCTTTGCTTTCTTTGCAAGTCTACCGGTCCACTGCAAAAGCAAAAATACCCTCGATAGTCAGTAAGAGGGCCATATAGACATAGTTTGGATGACTTTTGCGGGGACGAGCGCGAACGCAGGTCCCCACTACCAGAAATTATACGCTCGAGTTACCCACATTTGGGGTAATCGCAAGGGTCAACCCAGTCGAAGTGCAATGAAAGGGCCTCGCCTTGAGAGGACTGCCTCCTTGATCACAGTACCTCCCGCGTCAGGTAAGTTTTTTTATATTTAAGGTGAACGGCCAGGCTCCCGTGAGGGCGGTGCAATGCCTGCCGATCTCAGACCTAATCCAACCCATGGCTGAAAGTGCAATGCCTTAGGGTTGGGTCCACCATAAACCGAGGGCCACCAGACACCAACTTCGTTGGGGAATCGAACCCCACCTCGCAAACATTGAACACACTCACACCCAAAATTGAACACGCCCACTCCAAAACAAACGAACAAAAACGGATACAAAAACATAGAAAAACTATTATTTACAATATTACATTATTTAAAACCAGGACTTAAATACTTTATTCACATATTATTTACTTAGATAGTATTGTTTACTAATATTTACTACAATTTCTTCCTACATTTCGGAACTCCCACAACAGAAGGGGGGCAGAACGCTTCAGCAGCTCTGCAGCAAGAACTGCAGCAGTAGGGACCACAGGACGAGACTTAGAAACGCCATCATTTACAACATTAATTACACTATTATCCACATTGGTACTGGTAAAATTACAAACTGTGGCCTTCTTAACCCACAAAGCCTTGGCGGGAAGCCTCCGACATTGCCGACCATTGAGGTCCACAAACTCCACACACAAAACGTTATCATGCTCCGTAGGACCAATCTGGTCAACAAGAGAGCCCCTGAAACCAATCAAAAAGGAAGGGTCCCCCTGTACTTCAAGAAGATACTGCGCAAAACCCACTTCAGACTGCTCACCACTCGTATCCACTCTAGCGATACGAAGAAGATTTGGATCCACACTGAGAGACACCCCATTTTCCAAAACTACCGACACCAACTCCAAAAAATCCGTAGGGGAAACCTCACGCACCCTCATATCCCTGTAGGACAGAACAAAGGCTTGATCCTTAGAACAGCGGCATAACTCATCCCGATACCACTTCAAAACCTTCCTACGAATAACAGAATCTGCGGGGGTCTGCACATCCTCAGTCACTACAGGGACCGGGGGGGCTAGCCCCAACTCAACAGGAGCACTAACTCGACTAGGGACAGGAACAGGGGTACTAACAGCAACCTCATCCTCCACATTAGCATCCACAGCATCCTCAATCGTATCCGAAACCTCATTCTCCACAACCCCATCTTCAACCACACCCTCGACTACATCCTCATCATCCTCATCCGAAACCACATTCTCCACAACCACATCTTCAACCGCACCCTCAATCACATCCACAACCACACCCTTATCCAAACCGGCAGAACTTTCAGAGACAACAGGCACAACAGTCCCAGAGGGGTCAGGGACCGCCTCAGGGACAGCTGCCTCTGTTGGAACAACAGACTGACCCCACGGCCGGACACACGCATGCGCTTTGTGGTCTGGGGAACCACACCTTCTACATTTTCCGTTGAACTGGCAATCTGCGGCCTTATGGCCATTAACTTTACATATCTGGCAGAACGGAGGGATACCCCTATACCAAACCCGCACAGGATAGTCGTCAATGCGGAACTCAGCAGGGACTGGATCCGATAATAACATCCTAAGAATCCGTGACCCAGTTAGAAGGCCCGGAATTCCTGAAAAATTCTGGTGCTTAATACTGATAACTTCTCCGTATTTTCTTAGCTCATCACAGATCAGAGCATCGTCACCTTCGGCAGGAAAATAGTGTACATACACAAAAGACGGCGGCTTATCAGAAGACGTCACACTAAGATCGTGCCCATCCAACGCCAGTGAACCCATACGCACAAATTCTTCTTTGTCTGAGACATTCTTAAAAGTAATACGAATCAAGCCCCTAGGGCAAAACTGAATGGCAGAAAGCCTTTCAAAATCAATATGCTCCCTAAGGAGAGCCATCACACGGTCCTTATCATAATTAGCCAACATCACTGACGCGTGAATCACGCACGTCCTGACACACTCAACACCCATGGCAAAAACAAACAACCCAAAAGTGGATGGGTGACCCGAAAAAACGGCAAAACCTGTGAGCTGGCAAAATACCACACTCAACAGGCCAAAAAAGCCAAGAAGAAAAGCCAATCCAGCCCAAGACTGGAAAAACAACCAGAGACTGGCTACCCCAGGTTACGGCAAGGAGCCGAGCATGAGTCCCTGGGAGGGTCACCAGAAAAAAACAGCCAAACCAGAACACAATAATACTTACAAAAAATCCTGCTTCTTTAATCCAAAGACACTTGTGAATCCACGAATCCACGCGCGATACTATAACGCAGGCAAAACCCGCGTCAGGTAAGTATGCTTTTTCAGCGTCTGCCCTCGGTGAAAAAATCCACTTACCCCTAGGTCCTTGTGGTAGTGCTTTGCGCACTTCAGAAAACGTAGGCCAGCGGCCGTTCCTGCCATTGTCTGTTGTCTGAATTATCATCCCTCTTTCACCTCTTCCCCCTCTAAGGGCGGGCGGGGCTCCTGTAAACATAAAAGAATGCTATACCGTTGACTTTGTTTTGGATTGAATGTGTCTTCCCCAGAGGGAAGTGGGCCGCACTCGGAGGTAGTGCTATACCGAGGCAACCCGTGGCTGGGACGAGGCAAGCCTCTTTTCCACAGCCCAGTTCCAAAAATCAGTTTAATATATGAGCTGCTCAATGAGCAGCG
>NW_027078186.1:42998-45131 GCF_036669915.1 Pocillopora verrucosa | reverse complement strand
GATGCCGAAGCATGCCCTGGGTGAGGGGGGTGGTCGAGGGATCCTTCCCACGGTTTATGGTGGATAGTAGCAGGTCGCCCCCACAAGCCCTTGCGAGTCCCGCAGACGGTCCCAGAGGCTGACCCGTTTGGTATCTCCTCACTGTAAGATTTTAAAGCCAGATACACGCACCTACGGAGCTAAAACATTGTATAATAGGTTTTTAGGACACGTTATGTCTCTTGGGACCCCTCCCTCCCCTCCCTAGGGAATAGTGCTTCAAATCGATGCTCCTCAATGTGTTAACTGGGTTGAGGAAAATACATTAGGGTTAGGTAACGACTTCGGGGTTAGGGTAACCATTTCTTAGGGTTAGGGTAACAATTTCTTAGGGTTAGAGTATCGATTTCTTAGGGTTAGAGTAACGAAACTAGGGCTTTAGAATTTCAAATTCGCCTACACTCAGGGATGTGGCCGCTTTACAGCCTGAACCTGGCCGATAACAAGCAGAATTTCGACCCCATTTCCTCGTCTACGACCATACCACAGGGAAAGCACCGGTTCTCGTCCGATCACCGAAGTTAAGCCCTGTCGGGCGGGGTTAGTACTTGGATGGGTGACCGCCTGGGAATACCCCGTGTTGTAGGCTTCAATTTTTTGTCTTGCGAACATCTCTAAACGTTTTATCCCAATAAATAGCTCTCCATACACCACAATTTCACATAGAGAGCCGTAGGTGAGTGAGGAACAAAATCAAAGCAAAAAACGAGGGGGGGAAAACACCTTTTTGTCAAAAATCGGCCAGCTAATGGCGAAAACTCTAGTGCGATCGACTTTTCTTACAGAGCGCGCGCGAGCGAGTGAGCACGCGCGAGATGAACAGTTTATGATGTCAAATTCTACTTCTGTGATATCAAATCATTCCAAATAACGAACGAAAAAATGAATAGGAAAAAAACGCACACTTCTGAGACGCAGTTTTAAGCCATCGTGACGTGGCAAAACACTCGCACACTTCCAAGAGGAGGCGCGCGAAAAACGGCACTGAAAGTCGACAATGGTTGGATTCAGACTGCAAACGAATCGGGAAAAAGGTTCGATACTTTTACTACTCTGCTAGTTTGTTTCCTTCCCTCGTTCATTCGTTCACTCGCTTGCTCGCACAAAGGATACACTAACGATAGCAATAGCATTTCTAAAAGCGGCTCCAGTGACAATAAAACCGCTCAAAAGGTTCAAAGTGTACTCACGGTCCAAGTCGAATGCCCTTCTATGCTCGCTCGCTCGGTCGATCGGCCGTTTGGTTTCCTTTCATTTCCTTTCCCTTCGCGCGCATAGCACAGCACGGCACGGCACGCACAACCTGCAAATACAAACGAACAGGACTTTACACACAATAGAGCAGACAGGCCTTGAACAAAAACAGCCAGCAAAGTTACGCACCGCCCCGAAACTCACCTTGTTTCCTTCCTCCAGTCTCTCCAATGCACTTCTACCCCTCCAAACGTGCCAACACCTTGGCCAGTTGTGCGTCCTTTGCTTTCTTTGCAAGTCTACCGGTCCACTGCAAAAGCAAAAATACCCTCGATAGTCAGTAAGAGGGCCATATAGACATAGTTTGGATGACTTTTGCGGGGACGAGCGCGAACGCAGGTCCCCACTACCAGAAATTATACGCTCGAGTTACCCACATTTGGGGTAATCGCAAGGGTCAACCCAGTCGAAGTGCAATGAAAGGGCCTCGCCTTGAGAGGACTGCCTCCTTGATCACAGTACCTCCCGCGTCAGGTAAGTATGCTTTTTCAGCGTCTGCCCTCGGTGAAAAAATCCACTTACCCCTAGGTCCTTGTGGTAGTGCTTTGCGCACTTCAGAAAACGTAGGCCAGCGGCCGTTCCTGCCATTGTCTGTTGTCTGAATTATCATCCCTCTTTCACCTCTTCCCCCTCTAAGGGCGGGCGGGGCTCCTGTAAACATAAAAGAATGCTATACCGTTGACTTTGTTTTGGATTGAATGTGTCTTCCCCAGAGGGAAGTGGGCCGCACTCGGAGGTAGTGCTATACCGAGGCAACCCGTGGCTGGGACGAGGCAAGCCTCTTTTCCACAGCCCAGTTCCAAAAATCAGTTTAATATATGAGCTGCTCAATGAGCAGCG
>NW_027078186.1:40802-42935 GCF_036669915.1 Pocillopora verrucosa | reverse complement strand
GATGCCGAAGCATGCCCTGGGTGAGGGGGGTGGTCGAGGGATCCTTCCCACGGTTTATGGTGGATAGTAGCAGGTCGCCCCCACAAGCCCTTGCGAGTCCCGCAGACGGTCCCAGAGGCTGACCCGTTTGGTATCTCCTCACTGTAAGATTTTAAAGCCAGATACACGCACCTACGGAGCTAAAACATTGTATAATAGGTTTTTAGGACACGTTATGTCTCTTGGGACCCCTCCCTCCCCTCCCTAGGGAATAGTGCTTCAAATCGATGCTCCTCAATGTGTTAACTGGGTTGAGGAAAATACATTAGGGTTAGGTAACGACTTCGGGGTTAGGGTAACCATTTCTTAGGGTTAGGGTAACAATTTCTTAGGGTTAGAGTATCGATTTCTTAGGGTTAGAGTAACGAAACTAGGGCTTTAGAATTTCAAATTCGCCTACACTCAGGGATGTGGCCGCTTTACAGCCTGAACCTGGCCGATAACAAGCAGAATTTCGACCCCATTTCCTCGTCTACGACCATACCACAGGGAAAGCACCGGTTCTCGTCCGATCACCGAAGTTAAGCCCTGTCGGGCGGGGTTAGTACTTGGATGGGTGACCGCCTGGGAATACCCCGTGTTGTAGGCTTCAATTTTTTGTCTTGCGAACATCTCTAAACGTTTTATCCCAATAAATAGCTCTCCATACACCACAATTTCACATAGAGAGCCGTAGGTGAGTGAGGAACAAAATCAAAGCAAAAAACGAGGGGGGGAAAACACCTTTTTGTCAAAAATCGGCCAGCTAATGGCGAAAACTCTAGTGCGATCGACTTTTCTTACAGAGCGCGCGCGAGCGAGTGAGCACGCGCGAGATGAACAGTTTATGATGTCAAATTCTACTTCTGTGATATCAAATCATTCCAAATAACGAACGAAAAAATGAATAGGAAAAAAACGCACACTTCTGAGACGCAGTTTTAAGCCATCGTGACGTGGCAAAACACTCGCACACTTCCAAGAGGAGGCGCGCGAAAAACGGCACTGAAAGTCGACAATGGTTGGATTCAGACTGCAAACGAATCGGGAAAAAGGTTCGATACTTTTACTACTCTGCTAGTTTGTTTCCTTCCCTCGTTCATTCGTTCACTCGCTTGCTCGCACAAAGGATACACTAACGATAGCAATAGCATTTCTAAAAGCGGCTCCAGTGACAATAAAACCGCTCAAAAGGTTCAAAGTGTACTCACGGTCCAAGTCGAATGCCCTTCTATGCTCGCTCGCTCGGTCGATCGGCCGTTTGGTTTCCTTTCATTTCCTTTCCCTTCGCGCGCATAGCACAGCACGGCACGGCACGCACAACCTGCAAATACAAACGAACAGGACTTTACACACAATAGAGCAGACAGGCCTTGAACAAAAACAGCCAGCAAAGTTACGCACCGCCCCGAAACTCACCTTGTTTCCTTCCTCCAGTCTCTCCAATGCACTTCTACCCCTCCAAACGTGCCAACACCTTGGCCAGTTGTGCGTCCTTTGCTTTCTTTGCAAGTCTACCGGTCCACTGCAAAAGCAAAAATACCCTCGATAGTCAGTAAGAGGGCCATATAGACATAGTTTGGATGACTTTTGCGGGGACGAGCGCGAACGCAGGTCCCCACTACCAGAAATTATACGCTCGAGTTACCCACATTTGGGGTAATCGCAAGGGTCAACCCAGTCGAAGTGCAATGAAAGGGCCTCGCCTTGAGAGGACTGCCTCCTTGATCACAGTACCTCCCGCGTCAGGTAAGTATGCTTTTTCAGCGTCTGCCCTCGGTGAAAAAATCCACTTACCCCTAGGTCCTTGTGGTAGTGCTTTGCGCACTTCAGAAAACGTAGGCCAGCGGCCGTTCCTGCCATTGTCTGTTGTCTGAATTATCATCCCTCTTTCACCTCTTCCCCCTCTAAGGGCGGGCGGGGCTCCTGTAAACATAAAAGAATGCTATACCGTTGACTTTGTTTTGGATTGAATGTGTCTTCCCCAGAGGGAAGTGGGCCGCACTCGGAGGTAGTGCTATACCGAGGCAACCCGTGGCTGGGACGAGGCAAGCCTCTTTTCCACAGCCCAGTTCCAAACATCAGTTTAATATATGAGCTGCTCAATGATCAGCG
>NW_027078186.1:38601-40739 GCF_036669915.1 Pocillopora verrucosa | reverse complement strand
GATGCCGAAGCATGCCCTGGGTGAGGGGGGTGGTCGAGGGATCCTTCCCACGGTTTATGGTGGATAGTAGCAGGTCGCCCCCACAAGCCCTTGCGAGTCCCGCAGACGGTCCCAGAGGCTGACCCGTTTGGTATCTCCTCACTGTAAGATTTTAAAGCCAGATACACGCACCTACGGAGCTAAAACATTGTATAATAGGTTTTTAGGACAACGTTATGTCCTCTTGGGACCCCTCCCTCCCCTCCCTAGGGAATAGTGCTTCAAATCGATTCTCCTCAATGTGTTAACTGGTTGAGGAAAATACATTAGGTTTAGGGAACTACTTCGGGGTTAGGGTAACCATTTCTTAGGGTTAGGTGAACAATTTCTTAGGTTTATAGGATCGATTTCTTAGGGTTAGAGTAACGAAACTAGGGCTTTTAGAATTTCAAATTCGCCTACACTCAGGGATGTGTCCGCTTTACAGCCTGAACCTGGCCGATAACAAGCCGAATTTCGACCCCATTTTCCTCGTCTAACGACCATAACCACAGGGAAAGCACCGGTTCTCGTCCGATCACCGAAGTTAAGCCCTGTCGGTCGGGGTTAGTACTTGGATGGGTGACCCGCCTGGGAATACCCCGTGTTGTAGGCTTCAATTTTTTGTCTTCCGCACATCTCTAAACGTTTTATCCCAATAAATAGCTCTCCATACACCACAATTTCACATAGAGAGCCGTAGGTGAGTGAGGAACAAAATCAAAGCAAAAACGAGGGGGGGAAAACACCTTTTTGTCAAAAATCGGCCAGCTAATGGCGAAAACTCTAGTGCGATCGACTTTTCTTACAGAGCGCGCGCGAGCGAGTGAGCACGCGCGAGATGAACAGTTTATGATGTCAAATTCTACTTCTGTGATATCAAATCATTCCAAATAACGAACGAAAAAATGAATAGGAAAAAAACGCACACTTCTGAGACGCAGTTTTAAGCCATCGTGACGTGGCAAAACACTCGCACACTTCCAAGAGGAGGCGCGCGAAAAACGGCACTGAAAGTCGACAATGGTTGGATTCAGACTGCAAACGAATCGGGAAAAAGGTTCGATACTTTTACTACTCTGCTAGTTTGTTTCCTTCCCTCGTTCATTCGTTCACTCGCTTGCTCGCACAAAGGATACACTAACGATAGCAATAGCATTTCTAAAAGCGGCTCCAGTGACAATAAAACCGCTCAAAAGGTTCAAAGTGTACTCACGGTCCAAGTCGAATGCCCTTCTATGCTCGCTCGCTCGGTCGATCGGCCGTTTGGTTTCCTTTCATTTCCTTTCCCTTCGCGCGCATAGCACAGCACGGCACGGCACGCACAACCTGCAAATACAAACGAACAGGACTTTACACACAATAGAGCAGACAGGCCTTGAACAAAAACAGCCAGCAAAGTTACGCACCGCCCCGAAACTCACCTTGTTTCCTTCCTCCAGTCTCTCCAATGCACTTCTACCCCTCCAAACGTGCCAACACCTTGGCCAGTTGTGCGTCCTTTGCTTTCTTTGCAAGTCTACCGGTCCACTGCAAAAGCAAAAATACCCTCGATAGTCAGTAAGAGGGCCATATAGACATAGTTTGGATGACTTTTGCGGGGACGAGCGCGAACGCAGGTCCCCACTACCAGAAATTATACGCTCGAGTTACCCACATTTGGGGTAATCGCAAGGGTCAACCCAGTCGAAGTGCAATGAAAGGGCCTCGCCTTGAGAGGACTGCCTCCTTGATCACAGTACCTCCCGCGTCAGGTAAGTATGCTTTTTCAGCGTCTGCCCTCGGTGAAAAAATCCACTTACCCCTAGGTCCTTGTGGTAGTGCTTTGCGCACTTCAGAAAACGTAGGCCAGCGGCCGTTCCTGCCATTGTCTGTTGTCTGAATTATCATCCCTCTTTCACCTCTTCCCCCTCTAAGGGCGGGCGGGGCTCCTGTAAACATAAAAGAATGCTATACCGTTGACTTTGTTTTGGATTGAATGTGTCTTCCCCAGAGGGAAGTGGGCCGCACTCGGAGGTAGTGCTATACCGAGGCAACCCGTGGCTGGGACGAGGCAAGCCTCTTTTCCACAGCCCAGTTCCAAAAATCAGTTTAATATATGAGCTGCTCAATGAGCAGCG
>NW_027078186.1:34180-38538 GCF_036669915.1 Pocillopora verrucosa | reverse complement strand
GATGCCGAAGCATGCCCTGGGTGAGGGGGGTGGTCGAGGGATCCTTCCCACGGTTTATGGTGGATAGTAGCAGGTCGCCCCCACAAGCCCTTGCGAGTCCCGCAGACGGTCCCAGAGGCTGACCCGTTTGGTATCTCCTCACTGTAAGATTTTAAAGCCAGATACACGCACCTACGGAGCTAAAACATTGTATAATAGGTTTTTAGGACACGTTATGTCTCTTGGGACCCCTCCCTCCCCTCCCTAGGGAATAGTGCTTCAAATCGATGCTCCTCAATGTGTTAACTGGGTTGAGGAAAATACATTAGGGTTAGGTAACGACTTCGGGGTTAGGGTAACCATTTCTTAGGGTTAGGGTAACAATTTCTTAGGGTTAGAGTATCGATTTCTTAGGGTTAGAGTAACGAAACTAGGGCTTTAGAATTTCAAATTCGCCTACACTCAGGGATGTGGCCGCTTTACAGCCTGAACCTGGCCGATAACAAGCAGAATTTCGACCCCATTTCCTCGTCTACGACCATACCACAGGGAAAGCACCGGTTCTCGTCCGATCACCGAAGTTAAGCCCTGTCGGGCGGGGTTAGTACTTGGATGGGTGACCGCCTGGGAATACCCCGTGTTGTAGGCTTCAATTTTTGTCTTGCGAACATCTCTAAACGTTTTATCCCAATAAATAGCTCTCCATACACCACAATTTCACATAGAGAGCCGTAGGTGAGTGAGGAACAAAATCAAAGCAAAAAACGAGGGGGGGAAAACACCTTTTTGTCAAAAATCGGCCAGCTAATGGCGAAAACTCTAGTGCGATCGACTTTTCTTACAGAGCGCGCGCGAGCGAGTGAGCACGCGCGAGATGAACAGTTTATGATGTCAAATTCTACTTCTGTGATATCAAATCATTCCAAATAACGAACGAAAAAATGAATAGGAAAAAAACGCACACTTCTGAGACGCAGTTTTAAGCCATCGTGACGTGGCAAAACACTCGCACACTTCCAAGAGGAGGCGCGCGAAAACGGCACTGAAAGTCGACAATGGTTGGATTCAGACTGCAAACGAATCGGGAAAAAGGTTCGATACTTTTACTACTCTGCTAGTTTGTTTCCTTCCCTCGTTCATTCGTTCACTCGCTTGCTCGCACAAAGGATACACTAACGATAGCAATAGCATTTCTAAAAGCGGCTCCAGTGACAATAAAACCGCTCAAAAGGTTCAAAGTGTACTCACGGTCCAAGTCGAATGCCCTTCTATGCTCGCTCGCTCGGTCGATCGGCCGTTTGGTTTCCTTTCATTTCCTTTCCCTTCGCGCGCATAGCACAGCACGGCACGGCACGCACAACCTGCAAATACAAACGAACAGGACTTTACACACAATAGAGCAGACAGGCCTTGAACAAAAACAGCCAGCAAAGTTACGCACCGCCCCGAAACTCACCTTGTTTCCTTCCTCCAGTCTCTCCAATGCACTTCTACCCCTCCAAACGTGCCAACACCTTGGCCAGTTGTGCGTCCTTTGCTTTCTTTGCAAGTCTACCGGTCCACTGCAAAAGCAAAAATACCCTCGATAGTCAGTAAGAGGGCCATATAGACATAGTTTGGATGACTTTTGCGGGGACGAGCGCGAACGCAGGTCCCCACTACCAGAAATTATACGCTCGAGTTACCCACATTTGGGGTAATCGCAAGGGTCAACCCAGTCGAAGTGCAATGAAAGGGCCTCGCCTTGAGAGGACTGCCTCCTTGATCACAGTACCTCCCGCGTCAGGTAAGTTTTTTATATTTAAGGTGAACGGCCAGGCTCCCGTGAGGGCGGTGCAATGCCTGCCGATCTCAGACCTAATCCAACCCATGGCTGAAAGTGCAATGCCTTAGGGTTGGGTCCACCATAAACCGAGGGCCACCAGACACCAACTTCGTTGGGGAA
This sequence comes from Pocillopora verrucosa, assembly GCF_036669915.1. Lineage (NCBI taxonomy): Eukaryota > Metazoa > Cnidaria > Anthozoa > Scleractinia > Pocilloporidae > Pocillopora > Pocillopora verrucosa. The sequence goes on along the minus strand of NW_027078186.1, from coordinate 36,614 downwards.
TCGAACCCCACCTCGCAAACATTGAACACACTCACACCCAAAAATTGAACACGCCCACTCCAAAACAAACGAACAAAAACGGATACAAAAACATAGAAAAACTATTATTTACAATATTACATTATTTAAAACCAGGACTTAAATACTTTATTCACATATTATTTACTTAGATAGTATTGTTTACTAATATTTACTACAATTTCTTCCTACATTTCGGAACTCCCACAACAGAAGGGGGGGCAGAACGCTTCAGCAGCTCTGCAGCAAGAACTGCAGCAGTAGGGACCACAGGACGAGACTTAGAAACGCCATCATTTACAACATTAATTACACTATTATCCACATTGGTACTGGTAAAATTACAAACTGTGGCCTTCTTAACCCACAAAGCCTTGGCGGGAAGCCTCCGACATTGCCGACCATTGAGGTCCACAAACTCCACACACAAAACGTTATCATGCTCCGTAGGACCAATCTGGTCAACAAGAGAGCCCCTGAAACCAATCAAAAAGGAAGGGTCCCCCTGTACTTCAAGAAGATACTGCGCAAAACCCACTTCAGACTGCTCACCACTCGTATCCACTCTAGCGATACGAAGAAGATTTGGATCCACATTTTCCAAAACTACCGACACCAACTCCAAAAAATCCGTAGGGGAAACCTCACGCACCCTCATATCCCTGTAGGACAGAACAAAGGCTTGATCCTTAGAACAGCGGCATAACTCATCCCGATACCACTTCAAAACCTTCCTACGAATAACAGAATCTGCGGGGGTCTGCACATCCTCAGTCACTACAGGGACCGGGGGGGCTAGCCCCAACTCAACAGGAGCACTAACTCGACTAGGGACAGGAACAGGGGTACTAACAGCAACCTCATCCTCCACATTAGCATCCACAGCATCCTCAATCGTATCCGAAACCTCATTCTCCACAACCCCATCTTCAACCACACCCTCGACTACATCCTCATCATCCTCATCCGAAACCACATTCTCCACAACCACATCTTCAACCGCACCCTCAATCACATCCACAACCACACCCTTATCCAAACCGGCAGAACTTTCAGAGACAACAGGCACAACAGTCCCAGAGGGGTCAGGGACCGCCTCAGGGACAGCTGCCTCTGTTGGAACAACAGACTGACCCCACGGCCGGACACACGCATGCGCTTTGTGGTCTGGGGAACCACACCTTCTACATTTTCCGTTGAACTGGCAATCTGCGGCCTTATGGCCATTAACTTTACATATCTGGCAGAACGGAGGGATACCCCTATACCAAACCCGCACAGGATAGTCGTCAATGCGGAACTCAGCAGGGACTGGATCCGATAATAACATCCTAAGAATCCGTGACCCAGTTAGAAGGCCCGGAATTCCTGAAAAATTCTGGTGCTTAATACTGATAACTTCTCCGTATTTTCTTAGCTCATCACAGATCAGAGCATCGTCACCTTCGGCAGGAAAATAGTGTACATACACAAAAGACGGCGGCTTATCAGAAGACGTCACACTAAGATCGTGCCCATCCAACGCCAGTGAACCCATACGCACAAATTCTTCTTTGTCTGAGACATTCTTAAAAGTAATACGAATCAAGCCCCTAGGGCAAAACTGAATGGCAGAAAGCCTTTCAAAATCAATATGCTCCCTAAGGAGAGCCATCACACGGTCCTTATCATAATTAGCCAACATCACTGACGCGTGAATCACGCACGTCCTGACACACTCAACACCCATGGCAAAAACAAACAACCCAAAAGTGGATGGGTGACCCGAAAAAACGGCAAAACCTGTGAGCTGGCAAAATACCACACTCAACAGGCCAAAAAAGCCAAGAAGAAAAGCCAATCCAGCCCAAGACTGGAAAAACAACCAGAGACTGGCTACCCCAGGTTACGGCAAGGAGCCGAGCATGAGTCCCTGGGAGGGTCACCAGAAAAAAACAGCCAAACCAGAACACAATAATACTTACAAAAAATCCTGCTTCTTTAATCCAAAGACACTTGTGAATCCACGAATCCACGCGCGATACTATAACGCAGGCAAAACCCGCGTCAGGTAAGTATGCTTTTTCAGCGTCTGCCCTCGGTGAAAAAATCCACTTACCCCTAGGTCCTTGTGGTAGTGCTTTGCGCACTTCAGAAAACGTAGGCCAGCGGCCGTTCCTGCCATTGTCTGTTGTCTGAATTATCATCCCTCTTTCACCTCTTCCCCCTCTAAGGGCGGGCGGGGCTCCTGTAAACATAAAAGAATGCTATACCGTTGACTTTGTTTTGGATTGAATGTGTCTTCCCCAGAGGGAAGTGGGCCGCACTCGGAGGTAGTGCTATACCGAGGCAACCCGTGGCTGGGACGAGGCAAGCCTCTTTTCCACAGCCCAGTTCCAAAAATCAGTTTAATATATGAGCTGCTCAATGAGCAGCG
>NW_027078186.1:31983-34117 GCF_036669915.1 Pocillopora verrucosa | reverse complement strand
GATGCCGAAGCATGCCCTGGGTGAGGGGGGTGGTCGAGGGATCCTTCCCACGGTTTATGGTGGATAGTAGCAGGTCGCCCCCACAAGCCCTTGCGAGTCCCGCAGACGGTCCCAGAGGCTGACCCGTTTGGTATCTCCTCACTGTAAGATTTTAAAGCCAGATACACGCACCTACGGAGCTAAAACATTGTATAATAGGTTTTTAGGACACGTTATGTCTCTTGGGACCCCTCCCTCCCCTCCCTAGGGAATAGTGCTTCAAATCGATGCTCCTCAATGTGTTAACTGGGTTGAGGAAAATACATTAGGGTTAGGTAACGACTTCGGGGTTAGGGTAACCATTTCTTAGGGTTAGGGTAACAATTTCTTAGGGTTAGAGTATCGATTTCTTAGGGTTAGAGTAACGAAACTAGGGCTTTAGAATTTCAAATTCGCCTACACTCAGGGATGTGGCCGCTTTACAGCCTGAACCTGGCCGATAACAAGCAGAATTTCGACCCCATTTCCTCGTCTACGACCATACCACAGGGAAAGCACCGGTTCTCGTCCGATCACCGAAGTTAAGCCCTGTCGGGCGGGGTTAGTACTTGGATGGGTGACCGCCTGGGAATACCCCGTGTTGTAGGCTTCAATTTTTTGTCTTGCGAACATCTCTAAACGTTTTATCCCAATAAATAGCTCTCCATACACCACAATTTCACATAGAGAGCCGTAGGTGAGTGAGGAACAAAATCAAAGCAAAAAACGAGGGGGGGAAAACACCTTTTTGTCAAAAATCGGCCAGCTAATGGCGAAAACTCTAGTGCGATCGACTTTTCCTTACAGAGCGCGCGCGAGCGAGTGAGCACGCGCGAGATGAACAGTTTATGATGTCAAATTCTACTTCTGTGATATCAAATCATTCCAAATAACGAACGAAAAAATGAATAGGAAAAAAACGCACACTTCTGAGACGCAGTTTTAAGCCATCGTGACGTGGCAAAACACTCGCACACTTCCAAGAGGAGGCGCGCGAAAAACGGCACTGAAAGTCGACAATGGTTGGATTCAGACTGCAAACGAATCGGGAAAAAGGTTCGATACTTTTACTACTCTGCTAGTTTGTTTCCTTCCCTCGTTCATTCGTTCACTCGCTTGCTCGCACAAAGGATACACTAACGATAGCAATAGCATTTCTAAAAGCGGCTCCAGTGACAATAAAACCGCTCAAAAGGTTCAAAGTGTACTCACGGTCCAAGTCGAATGCCCTTCTATGCTCGCTCGCTCGGTCGATCGGCCGTTTGGTTTCCTTTCATTTCCTTTCCCTTCGCGCGCATAGCACAGCACGGCACGGCACGCACAACCTGCAAATACAAACGAACAGGACTTTACACACAATAGAGCAGACAGGCCTTGAACAAAAACAGCCAGCAAAGTTACGCACCGCCCCGAAACTCACCTTGTTTCCTTCCTCCAGTCTCTCCAATGCACTTCTACCCCTCCAAACGTGCCAACACCTTGGCCAGTTGTGCGTCCTTTGCTTTCTTTGCAAGTCTACCGGTCCACTGCAAAAGCAAAAATACCCTCGATAGTCAGTAAGAGGGCCATATAGACATAGTTTGGATGACTTTTGCGGGGACGAGCGCGAACGCAGGTCCCCACTACCAGAAATTATACGCTCGAGTTACCCACATTTGGGGTAATCGCAAGGGTCAACCCAGTCGAAGTGCAATGAAAGGGCCTCGCCTTGAGAGGACTGCCTCCTTGATCACAGTACCTCCCGCGTCAGGTAAGTATGCTTTTTCAGCGTCTGCCCTCGGTGAAAAAATCCACTTACCCCTAGGTCCTTGTGGTAGTGCTTTGCGCACTTCAGAAAACGTAGGCCAGCGGCCGTTCCTGCCATTGTCTGTTGTCTGAATTATCATCCCTCTTTCACCTCTTCCCCCTCTAAGGGCGGGCGGGGCTCCTGTAAACATAAAAGAATGCTATACCGTTGACTTTGTTTTGGATTGAATGTGTCTTCCCCAGAGGGAAGTGGGCCGCACTCGGAGGTAGTGCTATACCGAGGCAACCCGTGGCTGGGACGAGGCAAGCCTCTTTTCCACAGCCCAGTTCCAAAAATCAGTTTAATATATGAGCTGCTCAATGAGCAGCG
>NW_027078186.1:29778-31920 GCF_036669915.1 Pocillopora verrucosa | reverse complement strand
GATGCCGAAGCATGCCCTGGGTGAGGGGGGTGGTCGAGGGATCCTTCCCACGGTTTATGGTGGATAGTAGCAGGTCGCCCCCACAAGCCCTTGCGAGTCCCGCAGACGGTCCCAGAGGCTGACCCGTTTGGTATCTCCTCACTGTAAGATTTTAAAGCCAGATACACGCACCTACGGAGCTAAAACATTGTATAATAGGTTTTTAGGACACGTTATGTCTCTTGGGACCCCTCCCTCCCCTCCCTAGGGAATAGTGCTTCAAATCGATGCTCCTCAATGTGTTAACTGGGTTGAGGAAAATACATTAGGGTTAGGTAACGACTTCGGGGTTAGGGTAACCATTTCTTAGGGTTAGGGTAACAATTTCTTAGGGTTAGAGTATCGATTTCTTAGGGTTAGAGTAACGAAACTAGGGCTTTAGAATTTCAAATTCGCCTACACTCAGGGATGTGGCCGCTTTACAGCCTGAACCTGGCCGATAACAAGCAGAATTTCGACCCCATTTCCTCGTCTACGACCATACCACAGGGAAAGCACCGGTTCTCGTCCGATCACCGAAGTTAAGCCCTGTCGGGCGGGGTTAGTACTTGGATGGGTGACCGCCTGGGAATACCCCGTGTTGTAGGCTTCAATTTTTTGTCTTGCGAACATCTCTAAACGTTTTAATCCCAATAATAGCTCTCCATACACCACAATTTCACATAGAGAGCCGTAGGTGAGTGAGGAACAAATCAAAGCAAAAAACGAGGGGGGGAAAACACCTTTTTGTCAAAAATCGGCCAGCTAATGGCGAAAACTCTAGTGCGATCGACTTTTCTTACAGAGCGCGCGCGAGCGAGTGAGCACGCGCGAGATGAACAGTTTATGATGTCAAATTCTACTTCTGTGATATCAAATCATTCCAAATAACGAACGAAAAAATGAATAGGAAAAAAAACGCACACTTCTGAGACGCCAGTTTAAGCCATCGTGACGTGGCAAAACACTCGCACACTTCCAAGAGGAGGCAGCGCGAAAAAACGGCACTGAAAGTCGACAATGGTTGGATTCAGACTGCAAACGAATCGGGGAAAAAGGTTCGATACTTGTACTACTCTGCTAGTTTTGTTTCCTTCCCTCGTTCATTCGTTCACTCGCTTGCTCGCACAAAGGATACACTAACGATAGCAATAGCATTTCTAAAAAGCGGCTCCAGTGACAATAAAACCGCTCAAAAGGTTAAAAGTGTACTCACGGTCCAAGTCGAATGCCCTTCTATGCTCGCTCGCTCGGTCGATCGGCCGTTTGGTTTCCTTTCATTTCCTTTCCCTTCGCGCGCATAGCACAGCACGGCACGGCACGCACAACCTGCAAATACAAACGAACAGGACTTTACACACAATAGAGCAAGGACCAGGCCTTGAACAAAAACAGCCAGCAAAGTTACGCACCGCCCCGAAACTCACCTTGTTTCCTTCCTCCAGTCTCTCCAATGCACTTCTACCCCTCCAAACGTGCCAACACCTTGGCCAGTTGTGCGTCCTTTGCTTTCTTTGCAAGTCTACCGGTCCACTGCAAAAGCAAAAATACCCTCGATAGTCAGTAAGAGGGCCATATAGACATAGTTTGGATGACTTTTGCGGGGACGAGCGCGAACGCAGGTCAACACTACCAGAAATTATACGCTCGAGTTACCCACATTTGGGGTAATCGCAAGGGTCAACCCAGTCGAAGTGCAATGAAAGGGCCTCGCCTTGAGAGGACTGCCTCCTTGATCACAGTACCTCCCGCGTCAGGTAAGTATGCTTTTTCAGCGTCTGCCCTCGGTGAAAAAATCCACTTACCCCTAGGTCCTTGTGGTAGTGCTTTGCGCACTTCAGAAAACGTAGGCCAGCGGCCGTTCCTGCCAGTGTCTGTTGTCTGAATTATCATCCCTCTTTCACCTCTTCCCCCTCTAAGGGCGGGCGGGGCTCCTGTAAACATAAAAGAATGCTATACCGTTGACTTTGTTTTGGATTGAATGTGTCTTCCCCAGAGGGAAGTGGGCCGCACTCGGAGGTAGTGCTATAACCGAGGCAACCCGTGGCTGGGACGAGGCAAGCCTCTTTTCCACAGCCCAGTTCCAAAAATCAGTTTAATATATGAGCTGCTCAATGAGCAGCG
>NW_027078186.1:27568-29705 GCF_036669915.1 Pocillopora verrucosa | reverse complement strand
CGATGCCGAAGAATGCCCTGGGTAGAGCGGGCGTGGTCGAGGGATCATTCCCACGGTTTATGGTGGATAGTAGCAGGTCAGCCACCACAAGCCCTTGCGAGTCCCGCAGACGGTCCCAGAGGCTGACCCGTTTGGTATCTCCTCACTGTAAGATTTTAAAGCCAGATACACGCACCTACGGAGCTAAAACATTGTATAATAGGTTTTTAGGACACGTTATGTCTCTTGGGACCCCTCCCTCCCCTCCCTAGGGAATAGTGCTTCAAATCGATGCTCCTCAATGTGTTAACTGGGTTGAGGAAAATACATTAGGGTTAGGTAACGACTTCGGGGTTAGGGTAACCATTTCTTAGGGTTAGGGTAACAATTTCTTAGGGTTAGAGTATCGATTTCTTAGGGTTAGAGTAACGAAACTAGGGCTTTAGAATTTCAAATTCGCCTACACTCAGGGATGTGGCCGCTTTACAGCCTGAACCTGGCCGATAACAAGCAGAATTTCGACCCCATTTCCTCGTCTACGACCATACCACAGGGAAAGCACCGGTTCTCGTCCGATCACCGAAGTTAAGCCCTGTCGGGCGGGGTTAGTACTTGGATGGGTGACCGCCTGGGAATACCCCGTGTTGTAGGCTTCAATTTTTTGTCTTGCGAACATCTCTAAACGTTTTATCCCAATAAATAGCTCTCCATACACCACAATTTCACATAGAGAGCCGTAGGTGAGTGAGGAACAAAATCAAAGCAAAAAACGAGGGGGGGAAAACACCTTTTTGTCAAAAATCGGCCAGCTAATGGCGAAAACTCTAGTGCGATCGACTTTTCTTACAGAGCGCGCGCGAGCGAGTGAGCACGCGCGAGATGAACAGTTTATGATGTCAAATTCTACTTCTGTGATATCAAATCATTCCAAATAACGAACGAAAAAATGAATAGGAAAAAAACGCACACTTCTGAGACGCAGTTTTAAGCCATCGTGACGTGGCAAAACACTCGCACACTTCCAAGAGGAGGCGCGCGAAAAACGGCACTGAAAGTCGACAATGGTTGGATTCAGACTGCAAACGAATCGGGAAAAAGGTTCGATACTTTTACTACTCTGCTAGTTTGTTTCCTTCCCTCGTTCATTCGTTCACTCGCTTGCTCGCACAAAGGATACACTAACGATAGCAATAGCATTTCTAAAAGCGGCTCCAGTGACAATAAAACCGCTCAAAAGGTTCAAAGTGTACTCACGGTCCAAGTCGAATGCCCTTCTATGCTCGCTCGCTCGGTCGATCGGCCGTTTGGTTTCCTTTCATTTCCTTTCCCTTCGCGCGCATAGCACAGCACGGCACGGCACGCACAACCTGCAAATACAAACGAACAGGACTTTACACACAATAGAGCAGACAGGCCTTGAACAAAAACAGCCAGCAAAGTTACGCACCGCCCCGAAACTCACCTTGTTTCCTTCCTCCAGTCTCTCCAATGCACTTCTACCCCTCCAAACGTGCCAACACCTTGGCCAGTTGTGCGTCCTTTGCTTTCTTTGCAAGTCTACCGGTCCACTGCAAAAGCAAAAATACCCTCGATAGTCAGTAAGAGGGCCATATAGACATAGTTTGGATGACTTTTGCGGGGACGAGCGCGAACGCAGGTCCCCACTACCAGAAATTATACGCTCGAGTTACCCACATTTGGGGTAATCGCAAGGGTCAACCCAGTCGAAGTGCAATGAAAGGGCCTCGCCTTGAGAGGACTGCCTCCTTGATCACAGTACCTCCCGCGTCAGGTAAGTATGCTTTTTCAGCGTCTGCCCTCGGTGAAAAAATCCACTTACCCCTAGGTCCTTGTGGTAGTGCTTTGCGCACTTCAGAAAACGTAGGCCAGCGGCCGTTCCTGCCATTGTCTGTTGTCTGAATTATCATCCCTCTTTCACCTCTTCCCCCTCTAAGGGCGGGCGGGGCTCCTGTAAACATAAAAGAATGCTATACCGTTGACTTTGTTTTGGATTGAATGTGTCTTCCCCAGAGGGAAGTGGGCCGCACTCGGAGGTAGTGCTATACCGAGGCAACCCGTGGCTGGGACGAGGCAAGCCTCTTTTCCACAGCCCAGTTCCAAAAATCAGTTTAATATATGAGCTGCTCAATGAGCAGCG
>NW_027078186.1:25372-27505 GCF_036669915.1 Pocillopora verrucosa | reverse complement strand
GATGCCGAAGCATGCCCTGGGTGAGGGGGGTGGTCGAGGGATCCTTCCCACGGTTTATGGTGGATAGTAGCAGGTCGCCCCCACAAGCCCTTGCGAGTCCCGCAGACGGTCCCAGAGGCTGACCCGTTTGGTATCTCCTCACTGTAAGATTTTAAAGCCAGATACACGCACCTACGGAGCTAAAACATTGTATAATAGGTTTTTAGGACACGTTATGTCTCTTGGGACCCCTCCCTCCCCTCCCTAGGGAATAGTGCTTCAAATCGATGCTCCTCAATGTGTTAACTGGGTTGAGGAAAATACATTAGGGTTAGGTAACGACTTCGGGGTTAGGGTAACCATTTCTTAGGGTTAGGGTAACAATTTCTTAGGGTTAGAGTATCGATTTCTTAGGGTTAGAGTAACGAAACTAGGGCTTTAGAATTTCAAATTCGCCTACACTCAGGGATGTGGCCGCTTTACAGCCTGAACCTGGCCGATAACAAGCAGAATTTCGACCCCATTTCCTCGTCTACGACCATACCACAGGGAAAGCACCGGTTCTCGTCCGATCACCGAAGTTAAGCCCTGTCGGGCGGGGTTAGTACTTGGATGGGTGACCGCCTGGGAATACCCCGTGTTGTAGGCTTCAATTTTTTGTCTTGCGAACATCTCTAAACGTTTTATCCCAATAAATAGCTCTCCATACACCACAATTTCACATAGAGAGCCGTAGGTGAGTGAGGAACAAAATCAAAGCAAAAAACGAGGGGGGGAAAACACCTTTTTGTCAAAAATCGGCCAGCTAATGGCGAAAACTCTAGTGCGATCGACTTTTCTTACAGAGCGCGCGCGAGCGAGTGAGCACGCGCGAGATGAACAGTTTATGATGTCAAATTCTACTTCTGTGATATCAAATCATTCCAAATAACGAACGAAAAAATGAATAGGAAAAAAACGCACACTTCTGAGACGCAGTTTTAAGCCATCGTGACGTGGCAAAACACTCGCACACTTCCAAGAGGAGGCGCGCGAAAAACGGCACTGAAAGTCGACAATGGTTGGATTCAGACTGCAAACGAATCGGGAAAAAGGTTCGATACTTTTACTACTCTGCTAGTTTGTTTCCTTCCCTCGTTCATTCGTTCACTCGCTTGCTCGCACAAAGGATACACTAACGATAGCAATAGCATTTCTAAAAGCGGCTCCAGTGACAATAAAACCGCTCAAAAGGTTCAAAGTGTACTCACGGTCCAAGTCGAATGCCCTTCTATGCTCGCTCGCTCGGTCGATCGGCCGTTTGGTTTCCTTTCATTTCCTTTCCCTTCGCGCGCATAGCACAGCACGGCACGGCACGCACAACCTGCAAATACAAACGAACAGGACTTTACACACAATAGAGCAGACAGGCCTTGAACAAAAACAGCCAGCAAAGTTACGCACCGCCCCGAAACTCACCTTGTTTCCTTCCTCCAGTCTCTCCAATGCACTTCTACCCCTCCAAACGTGCCAACACCTTGGCCAGTTGTGCGTCCTTTGCTTTCTTTGCAAGTCTACCGGTCCACTGCAAAAGCAAAAATACCCTCGATAGTCAGTAAGAGGGCCATATAGACATAGTTTGGATGACTTTTGCGGGGACGAGCGCGAACGCAGGTCCCCACTACCAGAAATTATACGCTCGAGTTACCCACATTTGGGGTAATCGCAAGGGTCAACCCAGTCGAAGTGCAATGAAAGGGCCTCGCCTTGAGAGGACTGCCTCCTTGATCACAGTACCTCCCGCGTCAGGTAAGTATGCTTTTTCAGCGTCTGCCCTCGGTGAAAAAATCCACTTACCCCTAGGTCCTTGTGGTAGTGCTTTGCGCACTTCAGAAAACGTAGGCCAGCGGCCGTTCCTGCCATTGTCTGTTGTCTGAATTATCATCCCTCTTTCACCTCTTCCCCCTCTAAGGGCGGGCGGGGCTCCTGTAAACATAAAAGAATGCTATACCGTTGACTTTGTTTTGGATTGAATGTGTCTTCCCCAGAGGGAAGTGGGCCGCACTCGGAGGTAGTGCTATACCGAGGCAACCCGTGGCTGGGACGAGGCAAGCCTCTTTTCCACAGCCCAGTTCCAAAAATCAGTTTAATATATGAGCTGCTCAATGAGCAGCG
>NW_027078186.1:23176-25309 GCF_036669915.1 Pocillopora verrucosa | reverse complement strand
GATGCCGAAGCATGCCCTGGGTGAGGGGGGTGGTCGAGGGATCCTTCCCACGGTTTATGGTGGATAGTAGCAGGTCGCCCCCACAAGCCCTTGCGAGTCCCGCAGACGGTCCCAGAGGCTGACCCGTTTGGTATCTCCTCACTGTAAGATTTTAAAGCCAGATACACGCACCTACGGAGCTAAAACATTGTATAATAGGTTTTTAGGACACGTTATGTCTCTTGGGACCCCTCCCTCCCCTCCCTAGGGAATAGTGCTTCAAATCGATGCTCCTCAATGTGTTAACTGGGTTGAGGAAAATACATTAGGGTTAGGTAACGACTTCGGGGTTAGGGTAACCATTTCTTAGGGTTAGGGTAACAATTTCTTAGGGTTAGAGTATCGATTTCTTAGGGTTAGAGTAACGAAACTAGGGCTTTAGAATTTCAAATTCGCCTACACTCAGGGATGTGGCCGCTTTACAGCCTGAACCTGGCCGATAACAAGCAGAATTTCGACCCCATTTCCTCGTCTACGACCATACCACAGGGAAAGCACCGGTTCTCGTCCGATCACCGAAGTTAAGCCCTGTCGGGCGGGGTTAGTACTTGGATGGGTGACCGCCTGGGAATACCCCGTGTTGTAGGCTTCAATTTTTTGTCTTGCGAACATCTCTAAACGTTTTATCCCAATAAATAGCTCTCCATACACCACAATTTCACATAGAGAGCCGTAGGTGAGTGAGGAACAAAATCAAAGCAAAAAACGAGGGGGGGAAAACACCTTTTTGTCAAAAATCGGCCAGCTAATGGCGAAAACTCTAGTGCGATCGACTTTTCTTACAGAGCGCGCGCGAGCGAGTGAGCACGCGCGAGATGAACAGTTTATGATGTCAAATTCTACTTCTGTGATATCAAATCATTCCAAATAACGAACGAAAAAATGAATAGGAAAAAAACGCACACTTCTGAGACGCAGTTTTAAGCCATCGTGACGTGGCAAAACACTCGCACACTTCCAAGAGGAGGCGCGCGAAAAACGGCACTGAAAGTCGACAATGGTTGGATTCAGACTGCAAACGAATCGGGAAAAAGGTTCGATACTTTTACTACTCTGCTAGTTTGTTTCCTTCCCTCGTTCATTCGTTCACTCGCTTGCTCGCACAAAGGATACACTAACGATAGCAATAGCATTTCTAAAAGCGGCTCCAGTGACAATAAAACCGCTCAAAAGGTTCAAAGTGTACTCACGGTCCAAGTCGAATGCCCTTCTATGCTCGCTCGCTCGGTCGATCGGCCGTTTGGTTTCCTTTCATTTCCTTTCCCTTCGCGCGCATAGCACAGCACGGCACGGCACGCACAACCTGCAAATACAAACGAACAGGACTTTACACACAATAGAGCAGACAGGCCTTGAACAAAAACAGCCAGCAAAGTTACGCACCGCCCCGAAACTCACCTTGTTTCCTTCCTCCAGTCTCTCCAATGCACTTCTACCCCTCCAAACGTGCCAACACCTTGGCCAGTTGTGCGTCCTTTGCTTTCTTTGCAAGTCTACCGGTCCACTGCAAAAGCAAAAATACCCTCGATAGTCAGTAAGAGGGCCATATAGACATAGTTTGGATGACTTTTGCGGGGACGAGCGCGAACGCAGGTCCCCACTACCAGAAATTATACGCTCGAGTTACCCACATTTGGGGTAATCGCAAGGGTCAACCCAGTCGAAGTGCAATGAAAGGGCCTCGCCTTGAGAGGACTGCCTCCTTGATCACAGTACCTCCCGCGTCAGGTAAGTATGCTTTTTCAGCGTCTGCCCTCGGTGAAAAAATCCACTTACCCCTAGGTCCTTGTGGTAGTGCTTTGCGCACTTCAGAAAACGTAGGCCAGCGGCCGTTCCTGCCATTGTCTGTTGTCTGAATTATCATCCCTCTTTCACCTCTTCCCCCTCTAAGGGCGGGCGGGGCTCCTGTAAACATAAAAGAATGCTATACCGTTGACTTTGTTTTGGATTGAATGTGTCTTCCCCAGAGGGAAGTGGGCCGCACTCGGAGGTAGTGCTATACCGAGGCAACCCGTGGCTGGGACGAGGCAAGCCTCTTTTCCACAGCCCAGTTCCAAAAATCAGTTTAATATATGAGCTGCTCAATGAGCAGCG
>NW_027078186.1:20980-23113 GCF_036669915.1 Pocillopora verrucosa | reverse complement strand
GATGCCGAAGCATGCCCTGGGTGAGGGGGGTGGTCGAGGGATCCTTCCCACGGTTTATGGTGGATAGTAGCAGGTCGCCCCCACAAGCCCTTGCGAGTCCCGCAGACGGTCCCAGAGGCTGACCCGTTTGGTATCTCCTCACTGTAAGATTTTAAAGCCAGATACACGCACCTACGGAGCTAAAACATTGTATAATAGGTTTTTAGGACACGTTATGTCTCTTGGGACCCCTCCCTCCCCTCCCTAGGGAATAGTGCTTCAAATCGATGCTCCTCAATGTGTTAACTGGGTTGAGGAAAATACATTAGGGTTAGGTAACGACTTCGGGGTTAGGGTAACCATTTCTTAGGGTTAGGGTAACAATTTCTTAGGGTTAGAGTATCGATTTCTTAGGGTTAGAGTAACGAAACTAGGGCTTTAGAATTTCAAATTCGCCTACACTCAGGGATGTGGCCGCTTTACAGCCTGAACCTGGCCGATAACAAGCAGAATTTCGACCCCATTTCCTCGTCTACGACCATACCACAGGGAAAGCACCGGTTCTCGTCCGATCACCGAAGTTAAGCCCTGTCGGGCGGGGTTAGTACTTGGATGGGTGACCGCCTGGGAATACCCCGTGTTGTAGGCTTCAATTTTTTGTCTTGCGAACATCTCTAAACGTTTTATCCCAATAAATAGCTCTCCATACACCACAATTTCACATAGAGAGCCGTAGGTGAGTGAGGAACAAAATCAAAGCAAAAAACGAGGGGGGGAAAACACCTTTTTGTCAAAAATCGGCCAGCTAATGGCGAAAACTCTAGTGCGATCGACTTTTCTTACAGAGCGCGCGCGAGCGAGTGAGCACGCGCGAGATGAACAGTTTATGATGTCAAATTCTACTTCTGTGATATCAAATCATTCCAAATAACGAACGAAAAAATGAATAGGAAAAAAACGCACACTTCTGAGACGCAGTTTTAAGCCATCGTGACGTGGCAAAACACTCGCACACTTCCAAGAGGAGGCGCGCGAAAAACGGCACTGAAAGTCGACAATGGTTGGATTCAGACTGCAAACGAATCGGGAAAAAGGTTCGATACTTTTACTACTCTGCTAGTTTGTTTCCTTCCCTCGTTCATTCGTTCACTCGCTTGCTCGCACAAAGGATACACTAACGATAGCAATAGCATTTCTAAAAGCGGCTCCAGTGACAATAAAACCGCTCAAAAGGTTCAAAGTGTACTCACGGTCCAAGTCGAATGCCCTTCTATGCTCGCTCGCTCGGTCGATCGGCCGTTTGGTTTCCTTTCATTTCCTTTCCCTTCGCGCGCATAGCACAGCACGGCACGGCACGCACAACCTGCAAATACAAACGAACAGGACTTTACACACAATAGAGCAGACAGGCCTTGAACAAAAACAGCCAGCAAAGTTACGCACCGCCCCGAAACTCACCTTGTTTCCTTCCTCCAGTCTCTCCAATGCACTTCTACCCCTCCAAACGTGCCAACACCTTGGCCAGTTGTGCGTCCTTTGCTTTCTTTGCAAGTCTACCGGTCCACTGCAAAAGCAAAAATACCCTCGATAGTCAGTAAGAGGGCCATATAGACATAGTTTGGATGACTTTTGCGGGGACGAGCGCGAACGCAGGTCCCCACTACCAGAAATTATACGCTCGAGTTACCCACATTTGGGGTAATCGCAAGGGTCAACCCAGTCGAAGTGCAATGAAAGGGCCTCGCCTTGAGAGGACTGCCTCCTTGATCACAGTACCTCCCGCGTCAGGTAAGTATGCTTTTTCAGCGTCTGCCCTCGGTGAAAAAATCCACTTACCCCTAGGTCCTTGTGGTAGTGCTTTGCGCACTTCAGAAAACGTAGGCCAGCGGCCGTTCCTGCCATTGTCTGTTGTCTGAATTATCATCCCTCTTTCACCTCTTCCCCCTCTAAGGGCGGGCGGGGCTCCTGTAAACATAAAAGAATGCTATACCGTTGACTTTGTTTTGGATTGAATGTGTCTTCCCCAGAGGGAAGTGGGCCGCACTCGGAGGTAGTGCTATACCGAGGCAACCCGTGGCTGGGACGAGGCAAGCCTCTTTTCCACAGCCCAGTTCCAAAAATCAGTTTAATATATGAGCTGCTCAATGAGCAGCG